>NC_021166.2:57227764-57271774 GCF_000331145.2 Cicer arietinum | reverse complement strand
ATGGGTTTATATAGGAAAATATCGATCTCATCTTGCCGGTCGGAGATTTAACTGGCCACCGTTAAGTGATTTCCGTCCAAGGGGTAATTTAGGTATTTTAATTCATTATTTAATGCTAGGGTATAGTCGTAAAGTTTCGGTGTCTGTAGGGTTAGTTTCGGAAGTTAAATTGTTTTTTTAAGGAAGTAAGTATAATATTTATTGTAGGAACCGGAGCGAGTTTCAAAAGCGAAGGCAGTTGGATTGCACGCAATTTGTGGCGCGTGAAATGTTGTTTAGTCCGTTGATTTTGGATCAAATATTTTTGACTAAATTGATTGGATCAGTTAAGTACTCATTGTTTTTTTGAATCAGTTAAGTGCTCATTGTGGTCATTACAACAACAAAAAATACGTAATAGCAAGGTTTCTTGTGTTTGGCAAATATGAAGTACTTTTTTTTCTGAACTAAAATACTAAATACTAATATAAGAGTACTATTTTTTGAGATACAAATTATTTTTCTTATCAAATATTAGGATAAGATTTTAAGATAGGGTTTATATTATGTAGAATAAATTTATATTTTGCTTGTCCTTGATATTTGATTTTTTTAAGATTTTTATTTTTGTATCAAATCTTTTGTTTGTTTGAGAAAAATAAGATATTATTAAATATTTTATTAAATTAGTTTACATTTGATTAGTACACTTTTTTATTAACGTGTGAATGAATATATGAAAGGTCTGACCAATTGATTGAATTCAAGTGGTTAAAGACGAATTTAAATTAATATAGCTTCATTTTAATGTAAATTAAATGGTTAAATCAAAAAATAAAATTATTTTTATTATTAGTGCAGAGTTTCTATATAAAAAAGATAATATATAATTAAGTATTTTTTTTTTTGTATCCACACAAAATCAAAAAAAATATATTAAATAATTTTTTATTAAATAAGTTAAAAGCAAATTAGTGTGTATTTGGTTAAATTTGATTAATACTTTTTTTATTAAAGTGTGAGTGAAAATATAAAAAGTTTAATTAAATAATTGAATTTCAACCGGTTAATGGATTTCACAAATTCGAATTATTACAATTTTATTTTTCAAAAAATCAGATAATTTAAAAAGGTTTCTTTTGTATTTATTGTTGGTGTAAATTTCTACATATGTATTTAATCGTGTCTTAAGTATTATTGATATTTATGAAAATATTTTAAAAATATAATAAAAAGAAACATTATTAACGATTAGATGCAATATAAAAAATATTTTACATCGGCGGCAGAAATCAACCTAACATTCAATAATTGTTCAAAATAAATAAATAAAAAATAAAACCATATTTATATAAGTAAATATCTTGACCATGATTTGTACTACTGTACATAGTTCTCCAATTATCTTTAATACAATTAAGAAAGGAAGTAGCTATTTTTTCGAGCAAATTAAGAAAAAGGTAATATTATCAGAGATCTCTCAATAACATATTCACGAAGAAGAAAATTATGTCCAGAAATTTTTATTTTATTCAAATGTGAATGGTTTGATGAACCTTGTATATTATGAAATTCCTTTTTAAAAATAAATAATTAAAAAGAAAAAATAAAAGCTCAAATTAATTTCTTCAAAAAAACAAATTTAATAGTTTTTTATTAAAAAATGATGGCTAAAAAATATAAATAATATTTTATTAGTGGTGGAATAAAAGGTAATTTTATATATTTTTTGTATCTTTATGTAATAATCATGTGTTATTTATAATACTCTCCAGTGGAGTTTTTGCACTTTTTCGTTTTTGTTTTTTAATTATTTATTTTCTGTTTTTGTTTTCTTTTGGATTAGCTTTTATATCCCTCAAATTTTTATTTTTTTACTTTATTTATATATATTATTTTTTTTATAAAGTTATTTAAATATATTCTTAGTTTATAGAAAACTATACATAACACTGTTTTATGCAATACAGAGAATCATCTTGATTTTGGTAAAAATAATAATTTATAATTTTTTTTATAGAAATACCTTATACTACTGTAAAGATGTTTTTTTATATATAAATATTAACAAAATATGTTTCTTGGTCTAATATTCAATTTTTTATACGTTTTTTGAGTATAACATTATAATATTTTGCTATTCTTTGACAACAAAATAATATTTCATTTACAGTTACTCATTCACATATTTAGCTATCATTATGGAAATAATAAATATGTATTATATTATTTGTTTTGCACTGGATTTAGATTTGACTCACTTCAAATCATATCCAAGCCCAATATTTTTTTTTTGTTGGCTATATATATCTCTTCTTAACACTACTCAAGATACACCTCAAAGTATATCCTCTACGTTAAACACATATATTCATCTTAAGCGTCAGAGTGTTTGAAAGTACACTTCCACTATATGATTTCTAACAACACTATTCTGACCACACACCTTGTATTTTGGCCAAACACTTATGTTTTTCACTATTTTGCCATCACCAGGGTGAATATGAGTTCTATACAAAACATTACTTATTAGACAATTAAAAACAAACATAAAAAATACATTCAAATATTTATTACTCTATCTTTAATTATAGATTTTCTTAAGTGTACATATGTAATTCAATTTAAATGGTTACGGTCCTCGCTAGTGTAATTGATATAAGATAAACGTAAATATCTTATAAAAGTGTTCAATGAGTCTTAAGGTCTTTCATACATTAGACTGTTGTATTATCTTGTTACCTTAAAAAATGTATTACAACAAATAATTAAATTTAAATACTTTTAACTTATATTTTAAGATTTATCTACTCTAAAATGAATATGAGATATGGCAACTAAGCAAGGTAGGGGAGAATTTTGACATCCCACTCCTACTCTCGGGGAGGGATTTTCTCCACTCATCCTCTATCATATATGTAATATAATGGAGATTTGTTAACTCTATAAGTAACTATGGGATGAGTTATTTCGCTTAATAACTCAATATAAATGGCTAATTTCAATAATTTAATTGTTGGTTATTGACATAATATATTAATTATAAAGATGCAAAATTTTATATAAATTCGAATTTCGTAGATATGTAATCTAGACATTAACTCAATAGAAATTATTTAATAAAATATCAAATAGTTTTAAAATTTTATAAAAATTTGTGGAGTTGATCTATTCGATAAGAATTTTGTATTTAACAGTTTAATTAGAAAAATTAATCTTTATATTAAATTATTAAGTAGAGTATCATAATTACTCAACGATAAATTAACCGTAGACATTCACTTAACTTACAGAACTTAGTTTTTTTTTTTTTAATAAATCTTGTATTATTTTTTATTCAAAATATATCACTATAAAAACTCGATTTTTTTTAATAAGTATTGTGTTATGTTTTGTTTAAAAAGATCTCATTGTAACATTTATTTTAGGCCTCTAAAATATTGGCCCGACGCTGCATACTACTAGGTCTTATATTTTGTTTGAGACTTCATGTTAATTAACTACCAAATGGAAACCCAATCTTGACTGATAACATTCTCCATGTTTAAAGTTGGTTTGAGGTATTAATCTCTAAAATTTGCAGAAGAGTTTCTATGTTTCTTCTTGTTTTATTTTTTACAATGCTCTACTTCACTTCTTTCTCTTAATTTCATAATAATAAAATTAAATTTTGTAATCAAACACTCATTGGTCAAATAGTACAATTGTAACACTGAAAAAATGTTTTTATAGTTATCTATTTGAATTTGATTACATGATGAATATGTATTTTGGTCACAACCCTACCATTACCAATATTGGTTAAAAGTGCACTACTAAGTCATGAAAAAGATCATTATCATGAGCTAAAAGAATTTGGAAACAAATATAGGACTAAAAAATTTAAAATAAAATAACAAAAAAAACCAAACAAGAACTAATTAACTGTCGGTGAAAAAAAAGTGATGTCCATTTTTTCTAAAAGACAATTGTACCCCTCATTGGCATCATAGGACTCTCTGGGAAATAATTGAATTAATTCTTAAAAGCAATCAATTCAAGTTGCCTACGATTGTGCAAATGATTTTAAGATTTTCACCTAAGAATGTAGACAGAACATTATTCGTTAGGTTCTTTGCTATTTTTGTTATGGTTTTGGGCACGAATTTTTCCTATGATGGTGGATCACGATACCATACATGAAATAACTCCACGTCATCATGGAATAAAAACTTTGACCATTTCTTGATCTTAAGATGTGCCACGTTACATGATTAATTATTTTTCCCTAATAACTAGGTTACTTAAGAGTTCGATACAATTAAGAGGTTTAATTAATAATATAACCTTATTGGCCCTGTTAGAAAAAATTGATAGTAACCGAGAATCACGTTTGGTCAAAATATAGTGATTTGAGTGAAAATTTAGAAAACTACACTCATTAAAATTTAAACAGAAAATTTTGTCAAATAAAATAACATAGCATATGAAAATGAAATACAGTTTTTATCAAACTGGAAAAGTCATCCAATTTTTATTTTAAAACTTTATTATTTTATTAAATTGACTATTTTACATTTTTTTTTAGTTTCATATACAGTACTTATGTTGAGGCTTAGAATAAATAAAGTCTTGATAAAAAAAAAATAGAGACCTTTAATTTAATACTAATAATAATATTTGATTATAAATTTATTTAAATTTATATTTTTTATTTTATAAGATACAAAATATTTTAATTAAATATAGTAATAGTTGTATTTTTTTTTTATAATTGTGAGACATTTTACTTATTATACTATTTAAATATTGTATTTTTATAGGCTTAAACATATATGAAAAATTAATTATTTCTCATAGGTCTATAGCCCTAACTTTAATCTTAGATCGACCTTGAAATAAACATATAATATGGTACTAGTTTTGTTTTATGACTTTTTACATATTTGAAAGTTCAATATAATGTCTTTTAACAAACTTAGAGAGTTCAATATTATATAGTACATATTATAGTGTAATTTAATCTATTTTTTCACTTTTTATATTGAAGTTGGATCGTGTTTATTAATGTGTGTAAGTATTGAATAGTGTAAATAAAAATAAAATTTTTGAAGCAAAATCACCGTATTTTAGTTGAGTTTTAAGTTAGATATTATATCTCAAATTTAAAATCAAAATTTTAAATCAAGCTTCATTTTATTTTGATGAAAAGTAAAGTTGAACTTCATAATCTTATTTAACAACAAACTTTTATATATTCATTAACACTGGTCACTCTTTGTTAATAATCCCTTGGTTTTTTATACAACTAATTAACCTTTTGTTTGTTAATAATATATATAACAACACCACAAGCAGGTTAATTTCTTTTAAGCAACTTTTGGAGGCAAATATCAGCTTGTTCTTTGATCTTTCACATCAAATCATATATATTTTAACGATACTTGTGTAACTTTTATAATAAGTTAAGATATATTTAAATAGTTTTCTAAAACAGTTAAAAAAATATCAATAAAGATTATATCAACTGAAGTCGTAGAAATATACATCTGAAATAAAACAATGGCTATATTGTGAATGAAACGCACTAAGAATACTAGAAACTAGAATGACAAAAATCTACAAACTAACACAACAATTAAATTTTACCACCAAAAATTAAAATTATACAAAAAGCATTCGACTTAGATTTGAGTCACCACTATCTACTAATTGAGAGAGATTCACATGGGTCTATTTAAGCACACAATTTGTCAACCAAATGACTTGTAATTTTTTAGGTGTTACTTTGTTATAAGATAAGAGTCCTTCAAATTGAAAAATATGATTTGAGGCATAGACCAATAGAGCACTTTAAATTTTCAACCAAGCCAAAATATTCAATCAAACACGCAAAATAAATCACATTAAAAAATAAATATTAAAGTCATTCATCCGACAGATATCATCCACCACACATAAAAGATTAATTAACAAACAAAACACAATTTGATAAATTATTTTTTGTATGAGTTTATTGTTAAAAAAAATTCAAACAAAAATAAAGACTTTCATATAAATATGTAATTTCAGGCATAAAATTAATATATCAAGACTTGGATATTAACATAGGTGACAAAGCTATTATTCAAAAGTTTTTACGTTACATCATTTATAACTGAATTTGATTTTTTTGGGGTAAAATAACTGAATTTGAATTTGAGGCAACTAGTTAAACTAAAATATATCTAACCCAAACTTATCCAATTGTTATTGGTGGATTGGCCCACTTACAACTTTACACTATGTACAGTACAAATTTTATCATGATGGTTCGTCCTAAGCTGACCAATACTTAATAGAAACTATTTGGACTTTGTTTATCTGCATTGGTTTAGTAGTGATAAACTGTCGATGTAAGTTATAGTTTCACGTCCATATCTAATAAAAATTTACGATATTATTACATAAGTTTACTTTGTACTACAATTTAAAAATAGAAATAATCTTTAAGTTATAACTCAATTAAAAAATATTGATATGATTAAATTTACGGTGTAAATTAATTATGATTAAATTTATTATCTCTTCTAATACACACAAAATTAACAATAAAATAGTAAATTTTAATTAAACATAAGTGTAAACTAAATTTACATTGAAATCGTATTGGATGTTCTTTTTTCTCCTTTTAGAAGTACATATATACAAAATGTTCCCAAAGTATTATTATTATTATTATTATTATTATTATTATTATTATTATTATTATTATTATTATTATTATTATTACTATTATTATTATTATTATTATTATTATTATTATTATTATTATTATTATTATTATATCTTATCGATTACATTATTTTTAATATATTTAGTTACAATGATTTTTAAATTAAAATCACATAATTTTTTATCAAATGATATTTCAATTAACTATTAACTAAAAAACAAATGTTCTACAAAGTTTATTTTTGAAGGTACCCTATAAACCCTCTTATAAAAAAAAAAATACATTTTAATGCTTATTTTGGCAAGACATTTCAGGTAACTTATAAGTCTTGTTGAGTAACAATAATTTATAAACTTATAGTTTGTATCGTTTTTTTTATACTTCAAGTATGTTATGAGTTTATAAGCTTATATTTTTCATTTCAATTTTACCCTATATAAGTGTAACTAAAATAATTTTTTACCCTTTACAATTTATTTATTATGATTTAAAATAAATAAACTAAAAAATAGTTTTAAATAAATAATTTATTATAATTTACATAAACAAACTAGCTAAGTAAATGAAAAATATATTAGGTTAATAAATAATTTATTTATTATAATTTAAAATTATTTATAAATAAATTTAAAATAATTAATATTTTAAAGGAAATAACTTATTTATTACAATTTAAAATAAATAAACTAACTAAATAGATAAAAAAAAGATCTTATTAATAAATTTTAAATTAATAAAAAAAAATCAATTACAATTTAAAAATAATTTAAACATTTATTAATATAAAATTTATTTTTAATTAAGAATATTATTTTATATTTATAAATAATTGAATTCTTAATTTTATCAAACAATTCAATTAACTTAAAAGCTATCGGATATAAGCTATAAACTATCTATTAATTTTTATCATACAAAGCCTAAAACTCAATGACTATGACCATAGACCTGTATTTTGTTTTTCTGCATTCCCTTCATTGTTGACATGGCTACTTCACCAAACTGACTTTTTTTCTTTTAGATTTTATTTGTGTGCATAATATTATTATTTCAGTAGTTCACATATAATTAAAAGTTAAATATATTTAATTCAAAATTTTAATAATAATATATTTTTATATTTGTTTATACTTGTGATGAGTGAGAGAGATGAGGGGGTATTACTTATCCTGTGAGTGAATGAGAGATTAGTCAAAAACAAATGATTGTTGCCAATTTTTTGTTGCTATATTTAATATTTCTTTCTTTTTGGTTTAGTGGTTTCTTCATAGTTCACATAACATTAAAT
Source organism: Cicer arietinum (assembly GCF_000331145.2). Lineage (NCBI taxonomy): Eukaryota > Viridiplantae > Streptophyta > Magnoliopsida > Fabales > Fabaceae > Cicer > Cicer arietinum. The sequence goes on along the minus strand of NC_021166.2, from coordinate 57,263,813 downwards.
TTTCTTTAGCTGTCTTATATTTGTGAGTTTATGTATGGAGCTTTCATTTCAATTTTTGCATGAATCAGCCCATTCCGTGTTTAACCCGCAACGTTTAATACCTAAATTTACACTTTTGATGAGTACATTTAGATTGCCAACTTTATCTTTGATTTTCCTTACTTGTAATTTTCCTAAAAACAAAATTGTCCAGTAACTAACTACTAACGTCTTGTAAAAAAAATAAAAAAAAATACTAACGTAGACATAGTAAAATCTATTCTATATATCAATACAAGACTATAAAACATGAGTACTTTTAAAATAGTTATTTATCTAATATTGGTATTTATATTGTATTTTTGAATATTTTGTTTTTTTATATTATTTTATTATGAATGAAATTGATGATTTTTTTATATGTTAATATATTTTTATTTGTGTATTTGAATTCATTTTTTTATATATAAGCAGACAAATTTATAATTATTTATAATAATTTTATAGGTTAAATTACATATGTGGTCTATTAACTTAATTTCAGGTAACGTTTTAGACCTTTATCTTTTTTTTTTTCTTTCCGATTTAGTCCTTTGTTCCTAACAATATCAAATAAACTATGAAAATATGAGTTTATTTGAAGATTTACGTTACGAATTTGATGAAATTTGTATTATATTGAAGAATATAATTAATTTTATGAGTTTTGATTGAATTTTTGTATACAAAAGGATAACATTGTTGAAATTTTAAAACATAAAATATCAGATTGTCACTTAAAATTAAAATAAAGGACCAAGTCGGGAAAAAAAAAATATAAAGGACTAAAACGTTACCTGAAATTAAGTTAAGGGACCACAGATGTAATTTAGCCAATTTTATATTATAAATTGAACAATTTGATTCTCTTAATTAATTTTATATTTTTAATGATGTATACGTATTTTAACTTTTTTATACGATAATGTATTCCATACTTGTACAAGTAGCATATATGTTGACTTATTTTTGTAGTAATTTTTTTTTTTTTTTTACAATTTATCATTTAAAATATCCTTTTATGTAAATTAAATAATTATCATTTTTTTTTACAACTTATCATCTTATTTTTATCGTATTATATCTCTTTATTTAAATTATTTTTCTGTAGCAGTGACTTAATTAAAAATTACAATGATAAGATAAGAAAATGATTTTCTCATTTATCCTACACTAAACTTTGATTTATATAAAATTAATATATATATATATATATATATATATATATATATATATATATATATAGAGAGAGAGAGAGAGAGAGAAAGAGAGAGATTAAACAAAAATAGATATTAAAATTATAAATATATTAGTTGTAATAATTATTTGTTTAAAAATAATGTGTCATTTTCTAACAAAGGATAGCTTTGTTATTTATATATTATAAAATATTATTGAAATACAAAAGTTTAAAAAAAAAGTATTATAAAAAATTTAAATAAGAAAGTTAATTTAATTTTTTCTACAAATCAAACATAATTTTGTCATAAGGTTATTTTACCATTTATACATAATATATATGATATCATTATTTATTTATCTAAGATATATAATAAATTGGTATATAATTTCTTATCATTTGCACATATATCAGTCTCTATTATGCGAATCACGTTCTTTGGTCGTCTATCTGATGCTAACCACACCAAACATTCTAAATTTTACATACAAAATTTAATAACACACGGGTTCACGTACAATAAAACTACCATATACATAAAAATCCTATGATATATGATCCTCAAACAAAGAGACATAAAATGAGCATATCTTCTTTTATGGTGGTATGATGATAAAGTAGAAGTAGTAATCCTTCTAATTACAATCTATCTCTTTATTGTTTGTTCTTTTTCAAGACATGTTATTGATATTGATGATTATTGATAGAAAAACTTATTGGAAGAAACAAAACACGAAAAATAACTTTTTTTTTTTTTTGTTGACAAAAATCATATAGTTAATTTTTATTTACAACAAAGTTGATAAATTTATAACGTTAATACTGACTTTGTCCTTGAACATACGACTCTTACAAATTTTGTTATCATTTTTTATGAGATTTATTTTTAATTTTCAATTGCAAGAATTATTTATCAACTTATCTGTAATTATTTTAAATACTTTTCTACAATAACAAATATTATCATGAAAACATAAACTAATTTTCTGGGCTAAAATTATAAAATAATATCAATTATAAAAAATTAATATTACAACCAACTTTATTAATTTAGTTGATTTAGTCAATGTGTCATATATATATAGACAATTAATATTTTAATAATTTTACTTTTTAGAAAATGCAAAATAAAAGAGTGAAGATTTATTTTGATTATTGAAATAAAAATAATTTTTAATCTCTAAAAAACATAAATTAGGACAACTTAGTCCTACTAGAACCACCTTAAAAACTAAAAACCAATTAATTATAAAGAGAAAAGTTGATGCGAACAAGAGAAAATATCCACAAATAATATTTTTTTCTTTAATAAATCTATCTTTTTATTTTATTTTTTCTACATTAGTATTCAATCAACTACAAATTACATAAATATATCATTGTAACTATGAATTAAATAATATGTATTGTTTTTAGAACACATTGGCACAATTTGTTTTAGATATTATAAAATAAAATAAATGATTTAGAGCGGAATAAATTATTTAAGGACTTTTTATGTAATAGAGATTAAAGAGTGTTTGTCGTGACTTTATTTCATAACTTATCAAAACAATTAATTTTGTGATTGATTTTTTTAAAATTATTTTAATTATGACAAACAAACATAGAATAATATCTATTTTATTTAATAAAAATATATAATATCTAAAAAATAATTTAGAAATTATTAAATATTAAAATATTTTTTGTATAATTTGTAACTAAACTATCTCAGCCGCCTTCCTTCTCAAAACTGGCGCAAGTTGCTTTTCTTTGATTCCTAATATGCTAAAGAGAGATGATTTAGAGCAATTTTTGGTTCGAAATCATCCATCTACGTCGTTTTTCTTTATCTTTTTATTTAAATAAGAGATTCTCACGTACATTAGTTTTTTTTTAGTATTTTTCTGGGACTTAGTCGTGGACGTGCGACATTGTTTTGTTTGTTTTTTAGTGCATCATTTTTTAATTTATCATTTGCGTGCGATGTTAGACTGTCGGTGGTTCAAATTGACATATCAATTTAATATATTACATATTGACTCAATGAATTTTGTCAACGCTACAAATCCAAATATGTGAACCTTCTAATTACTTTGATTATGTCAGACCTTTGTAGGCATTTTACCATGATATTTTATTAATTTGGATGTTGCAAGTGTGTTTGCAAATTCATCATTTTTTTAGTTTTTAATGACTTTTAATTTGAATGAATGAACATTTTTTGCTAGTAGAAAATAAAAAGACTTAAATGCATTTTTGGTTCATCTATTTTGTCAAAAATATACTTTTAATTCTTCTATTTTTAAACCTAGTTTATTCGTCCCTATTAACTAACTATTGAGATTTTTTTAGTTCCCGTTATTTTTTATATGTAGTACTCTCAAGGTTAGGGTCAGAAAATGAAGTAAGGGTCAGGGTCAGAAAATGAAAATAAAAAAAAAAAACTAAAAATTGATGAAATGTTTTATAGACTAAAAATAAAATGATGATATTTTATAAAGACTAAAAAATAATTTAACCCTTCAATAATTTATCTAAATATTTTAAAATTTTAAATTATTGTTGGACAACATAAATAAATTTGAAATATTTTATTTAAATATTTTAATTTATAAATAAAATAATTTTTTAAATATACAAACAAATTTAATATTAAACAATATTAAAAATATAATAAAATATTTTATAATTTGAAAGTATTATTTTTTAAAAATATTTTAATATATATAAAATCAATAACAAAAATTAAGTTTCATGTCATTGATAAATGCATAATATAATAAAAAATAGTTGAGGTGAAAAACAATTTAAAAATTAGTTAATAGGAATTAAAAAAATCAATTCTAGAAATAAAAATGTATAACTAAACTATCTCGGCAATCCAATTGTGTTTTATTTTATCTGGGTAGAGAAACTTGATTTTCCCATGCAATAAAAAATGTTTTAATTTATATTTTTAATTGATGAGATTGAAATTAAGTTTGGCAGTTGAGAAGCGTGGCAGTGGCGCATCCCAATCCGATTCCGAACAAGAAGTGCGCAGATCAGATCTTACGAAAGATGGTTCGATTTAGATTGAGAGCCTTATCTGTCATCGCAATCGCTTTTCTTATTCTATTCCAAGATAGACTCTCAACGCCCGTTTGCAATAATCCCGTTTTTCAATTCGTTCAGGAACCTCATGACTTGAAAGTCATCTTTGTCGCTGACCTTCTTCTCTCTGGTTCTGAATCTACTTACTTTAACCGCTTCTTCAGAGATCATTACATGTCCAAATTCTTTCGGGTACCTTCCCTTATTACTTCTTTTCTATCTCTTTTGTATTATATATTATTAAGGCCTTGTTTCAACCTCTTATCATCACATATTCACTTGTTTTTAAGTGCTTATTTCTTATATACAAACTCTCATATGATAAGTGCTTATTAAATAAGTACTTAATTTAATCTAATTACTAAATACCCCTAACAAGCTTGTAACTAGGTCTTTTGCATTATATAAAAAAGCTTTTCTGAAAGAATAAGTACTTAATTAGTCTCTAGAATACTTTGCTAATATGAACTGTTTAATAAGATTGTCTTACTCTTTAGAATACTTGACTGGATAAGGGTTTTAATTAAATTGTTTTCGTAAAAATTGTGTTAAAGTGAGAGACAATAATGGCTCAGTAAATTTTAATGGTAGAGAGCAAGGGTTTTTTCTTGCTGTTTATTACCACATATGTGTATTTATTGGAACTTTGGCAGTAATTGTAACATTAGACTATAGAAAAATGATCTGTCACTCAGTTGCATCTTATACTCAGTGCATGTTTAGTAACAGTTTATTTCAGAGAAATAATGTAATTTTTTTTTAAACTATGTCCGGAAGTTATAAAAAAGAATCTTAAAATAAGTTAATCCAAACACAGTGTCATACTCAATTCACATGGCTTGTGTTGGATATCTCATGATTACAGAATTATTTCCAGGTTTTGTAAATTTTTTGTACTGCGAATCATCATGCCAAGGATTAGAAATTCTGGTTTACTTCATTGTTGAATTTGAACCAACCACATATGCGTTCCATATCTCTCGACCCTTTTAATTTAATAATGCACCAACTGGCCAGAAATCTTTTGAAACTTTGAAGCCTGATTTGCTTATTGTCTTGGGAGATGTTTCTGCAAAAGGTTCAAAGTTAACAAAAAGCAGATGGTTATCGGTACTCCGTCAGTTTTACAAAATGTTGGGGCCTTTCGTTGATCTTCCATTCCATGCAATTCTTGGTGATAGGGATATTGGAGAATGCAGTGATCTTGATGTGAATAAACTCAATTGGATCGCTCGTAAGTTACCAGGATTGGATCCTTCTGGCTGTGGTGCTTTTGAGATTGGTAATGTCAGTTTTGTTTCGCTGAATGCAGTGGCCTTACTTTGTGACAACAGTAGTTTACGTTTTGATGTTGAAAAAGTAATAGAGAGGGAAAGTTTAGAGCTTCGCAGGGAAACAAAGCCGGCAACAAAAACATTGAATCATTCCACCTACTCTAGAGACTCAAACTTTAACTTCTTCTGGAGGGAGAGTGCTGTGTTATCTGGATCAGGTCCTGTTCTTCTGCTGCACTTACCTTTGGACCAAACAAGAAACAAGCACTATGGTGGCAATGATGATTTTGAAAGATCTTCTAGCTCTTTCGTAGAATGGTCAAATGAGGTGACGAGAAACAGGTTAGTTGGCATTATTCATATGAATCACATACCATATGATTTTTAAATTCTTCTTGAAAATTTAGGAATGATTTAGTTCACGTTTTGCTGAACATTGTCCACAGTATATATTCACTAAAAATCCATTAATGATTTAATTCATGGTTCTCTGAATAAACTCTTCAGTACATATTCTTACGTACTCATGCGCAAATGGTAAGGAAGAGCATAAAATTCTACATCATCTGAGTGTTGTGAGGCACTTTTTTCCCTCAATGAAGTCACAATCTTACACTTATGGTGAAATAAAAATCTCAGTACGAGTTTGGAGTTTGTGAATCAAACATAGTATTCTAGAACCTTAGTGCATGTTTGGTTTCACCGTGATTTTGCAAAAGCTACACTATGTGGTTACGTATTTGTTATATTGGTATTTTTATTTGTTTTGTTTATGAATACTCATTCTTGCATTATTCATGCTTTTAGACTTTCTATTTCATATATTAATGTGGATTTTTTTTCATGTTAGGGAGCTATTTGGGACTGGCCTGTATAATATACTTCATACTCTCCCACGGAATGCTTCTGAGTACATTTTACAAGCTCTGAGGCCAAGGTAATCAAGTGGTAATTTTTTTTTACATAATTGCTTATTTGATTATGCATTCATATAACAAATACTTGCTTGATACTTGAGACGTTGTGGGTGGGAGAGTGATATGTTATCTAAAATTTAATATTTACTTATATTTTAAGTAACATTATTGTTAAAATAAAATAGTTTCATGAAGTATTAAGGCTACATTATGCCTCAATTTGGCATTTTTTTAATCTTTGATTCACTATCCCCTTCCCTACCTAACGAAAAACCCAAATAACATACATTTATTTGTTTGTTTCTGTTTTCTTGGAGTCTAGATTCTTTAGTTTCTTAAGTTACTTCTTGGTTACGTCTAGACTAATATTGTCTAAGATATAAGCTTTTAGCGGGAGTTTGTTGCAAATATTTTTGAAAGTTACTCTTGATTATTTTGTTTTGTGTGTGAAAGCGGATTCAGTTTGTAATCTTTTATTCAATGTTTATATTGATGAATGGCCATATATGGTTTAACTTTCTGTCTAAGCATTGGTCAATTGGGGCTATGCCCAAATGTTGACTTTTCTTCCTTCAACTAGATGATGGCTTATTTTTCATGATAATAGTGAAAGGAAGTACAGTCTAGTGGACGGGAATAAATGCAATAAAGAGAAGTTGCAAATCCTTTGACATGTCTCTCAATATTGTCTGCAGGATTATCTTTAGTGCTCACAGGTACACACTTTCTGATCACGTCCATTTCGACAAAACTCGAGAGATTAGTGTCCCAGCAATGTCATGGAATGCAAGAGATGACCCTGGATTTGTAATTGCTACTTTCCAAAAGACAGGAAGAGCTGTGAGCATCAGCTATTGTTCTCTAGCCAGGGAATCTCATATTATTGTAGTTTATGTCTCTATAGTAGTTTTATTTTGTTTGGCTTGTTTAAGAGGATGACAAAAAATACAGGATAGTATGTAGTAGATTATGTTTAGTTTCACATTATTTTTCATCATCATTGTCACTACCAATTTTGAAGTCCAAGAAAAGTTTTGTTGTTGACTCGAGTCTAGCTCAAGAATGATGAAAAAGAGAGAAACATAGACCTCTTTTGGGTTGGAGGGTTTATAACTTGGACCGACCTATTTGATCCAACGGAGTGAGTTATTTGGACCGTTTTCCATTGTATTGCACAACAAAGATCATGATAAAATGAATTTGAAATTTTGAAACAATTTCACGAACTAAAAAAGGATTGACTTTATCGAATATTTTCAACTACATAGATAGCTTGAATTTTCACTAATTTTAAAGATCAAACTCTGCAATTTTAGAGAATAAAATGGTGATACTTTTGTTTAATCTTCCTCTACACATCTATGAAAAAACATTGACATGTAAGATAAATCGAGGAAATATTGCATATATTAAGAGTTTTTTAAATGTACATGATTTAGTATTTATTAATTGTTACAACTATTTTCAGTAGATAATCCTTATAATTAGTCTTTTATTTTCATTACATATGATTAACATATTTAGTCTTTAATTCTTAAAACTATTTTCAGTTGGTAATTACTCCCTCTAAAATGAAATAAAATAAAAAAAAGTATTTACAAAATTGATTATTCTAATTTAATATTTAAAAATATTCCTTGATTTTGACTCAATCAACATTGACATGATTATTTGGATATACAATTATTTTATTTTATTTCTATAAAAATTGTCAGCTCATTTATTTATTTATTTATTTTCATCTCCTTATTTTTTAACATTGTCACCTCATTTTTTAAAATTTGACTAAAATATAATTTTGATCATTTATATTTTATCTAATATTCATTATAATCATTCATCTTTTCTTTTTATTTGTTTTGGTCTTTTATCTTTTTTATTCTTTGTAGTCCTTTTTAAAATGATAAACTTGTATAATTTTGCAAAAGATAAATAATTGAAACAATTATTAAAAAAATTAAAAAACATAAATTAAAGATAAATCATCAAAACGAATTTAAAAAAAGTATATAAAAAGACCAAAAAATATTAAGTGAAAGATTGAAATTATATTTAAGCTTTAAATTTTTGTAAAAAATTGTAAACAAAATAGAACACTTATATAAATTTTTTTAATTTTTTTCAAAGAAGTGATAATATTAAAAAAAAAAAACTGTTGACAATTTAAGAAAAACTTAAATGAGCTGAATCAAAGACAATTTTTTTTAAAGAAGTGATAATATTCAAAGAAGTGATAATATTAAAATAATTTAAAAAATAATTATATATTTCACATAGTCATAAAAAAAATAATGCTATGTAAATGAGTCAAAATCAAAGAATCATTTGCAATAAAATTAAAGTTAATATATTTGTTGTTTAAAACGAAGATCAATGAGTAATTAAACCAAGAGTGTTCTTGGTTTTGTACAGAAAAAACGCAGAATGATTGAAATTAAAAACGGAGAATGATCAGTTTGCAGAAATGGAGAACGTTCACTGTTTTCTGACCAACAAATTTTAAGCCATTCAATTCTAAATGAACACACACAATTGTTAACACAATTTAGAGATTAAACGCCTATATATGAGGGACTGAATCCAACTTGAATTATCACTAATAATGAGATAAAAATGGTTACAATTGTTGCACTTGTGTGCTACAGTTTTTCTGCCTAATTTTCATAACTGCAACTTTGCAATCTTCTATTTCTCTCTATATTTTCAGTCTTGTTTGCTTTGTCCTATATACAATTTGTTTACAATTTAAGAGTAACAAACTAAAGTAGTTACAACTAACTAACTGAAACTAACTACCCAAACAGATTCCATCTCAAAGGCTTCTTAATTGAGTGCCACTTTTAACAATTCTCCAACTTGGTACCAAATGAGAAGCTTCAACATGTGATTCTTTAAATTAGATCCTCTTAGTCTTTGATCTCAGTTTTTGGCTTTGATTTGCATAATATCCAAACAATGTTTGAATTTGCCAAGTGTGACAAGTTTTGTAAACATGTCTGCAAGATTATCACTTGTGTGCATCTTTACCTCATGTATCTCACCCTTTAAATGACATCTCTAATGAACTGAAGTCTGATGTCTATATGCTTGGTTATTTCATGGTACAGTTGATTTTTACTGAAATGAATGGCATTTTGGCTGTCACAACTTATGCAATCAGACTATTGTTTAACACCAAGTTCAGTGATCAATCATTTTAGTCAAATTCCTTCTTTCACAGCTTCAACAAAGACAACATATTATGCTTCTGTTGTAGATAATGTCACTATGTGTTGAAGATTAGCTTTCCAACTGAATGTGTTGTTAAACATTGTGAACACATATCCTGTAAGAGATCTTCTTTTATCTAAATCTCCAACAAAATTAGAGTCTACAGATCCTTGGACTGATTTTGATGGTTCTGAACTTTTACTGTATTCCAAACACATACTTTGAGTTCCCTTTAGGTACCTTAGAATCCATCTGATAACTTGCCAATGGCTCATTCCAAGACTTTCCATAAACCTACTTGTGACACTTACAACATGAGAGATGCCTGACCTTGAGCAGACCATAACATACGTGATACTCCCTATGACACTTGCATATGGTTTATTCTTCATGTCTTATGCTTCTTGGTTTGTGTTTGGTGAAATGGCTAAAGAAAGTTTGAAGTGAGTTGCTAGTGGAGAGCTGACTGTCTTTGATTTACTCATATTGCATCTATTTAAGACCTTTCCAACTCTTGGGAAATTATCAATTTTCCTTGCTATCTAATTTTGGTGATTTTCATTCCTATGATCCTCTTGGCTGGTCCCAAGTCCTTAATCACAAATTCTTTCTTCAACTGACCCTTCAATTTTTCTATTTTTTCATACTTTTAGATGTTATTAGCATGTCATCCACATATGGCAACAAGTAAATGTATGTTGCTGATGATACTTGTTTGTAATACACACAACTGTTAATCCCGTTCAGAGATTAAACTCCTACATGTAGAGAACTGAATCCAACTTGAATTATTACTCATAATGAGATGAAAATGATTACAATTGTTGCACTTGTGTGCTATAGTTTTTCTGCCTAATTTTCAAAAGTGTAGCTTTGCAATCTTCTATTTCTCTATATATTTTCACCCTTGTTACTTTGATTTATATACGATTTATGAATGTAGGAGTAACAAACTAAAGTAATTACAACTAACTAACTGAAACTAATTAACTAAATATATTCATCTCAAATATTTCTTAATTGAGTACCACTTTTTACAATATTATAATTATAAGTTTAAAAGACTAAAACCGCTGATTTTAAAACTTAAAGGAAAAAAATACGTGATTATATAATACGATTATTTTAAGAATTCCAATAGGGATGACAATGGGTACGGGTACTATACCTGTGATTTAAAAAAATACTCATATATGTGCCCATACTCGGGTATCAATTTTAATACTCGTACCCTTCCCCTCTGGGCACCTAAGTGCCCGTACCCATACCCATTACCCACGTTTTAATTAAAATAGATCGATAAATAAATGATATTGCTGTGATTAAATTTAAAAATTATTCAAATATTTTAAATCCAATCATAAAGTATTATAAACCAAAATATTTTCTAATTCAATTATTTCAAATGAACACTCAATGCAATATTTGCACATTCAAATATCTATAATAATATTTTATGAAGTTGTAAGTCTTACGACAATATTATTCGAGATCTATAAAAATAATTGATAGGAAGTTGCAAGTATAATTATAAAGTCACAATTAATTTAACATAACTTTTAGTTATAAAGTCACAATTATTTACATATTCATCATAATCAAATTCTTAAAAAGTTTACAAACGTTTATCTTTCAATTATAAATATTGTAGTGATCCAATGATATTAATAGACGTTAAAACATAAAATAAAATAATTAATTAAATTAAACACTAATATAATAAATAAATAAATAATATATTTATATAAATGCGGAGTGAATGTACTCGTACCCGCACTCATACCCGCTTAATTTTACTGGTAATTATCTGTCTCCATGCTCATACTTATGCAGATTTTTATTCTATCTACTGTAAGTTTTTTTGCGAGTACCCATTGGATATGAATCTAATTGTCATCCCTAAGTTACAACGAGATTGATTAGAATTACTCGGTTGAAAAGAGACTATTGCGACCCTATTCTTATTATATTTTTTTGATAAGAAACTCGTTCTTTGACTTCTTTTTTTTAAATACTCCTAAAAAACAATTCAATCACAATCAGGATTAAGAATTACTAGGATTCAAAATCTTTCGTTAAAAAGAGAAAAACGAAATCGAAATTGAAATTTTCAGGGTTGACGCGTAGGTAGGATTCAGATTTACTTTCTTCCTCATTTCAATACAAGATTCATCCATGGTGGCACAATAGCATAGCATAATCAAAATAGCATTAAATAATACTCAAATCAATGGCCGAAAACCCAATCGGATCATCACCTTCCACCATGGACCCTCAAACTCAAAACCCCTCTTCATCAAACCCTAATATCCCATCCCCTTCACCAATTCCCCAACAACAATCTCCTTCAATTCACATGTCATCTTCATCACCTTCTCTCCCTCCTCTCCCTCAAGACCAATTACAACAACATTCACAGTTACAAGGCATCAATAACATTAACCCTAACCCTAACCCTAACGTTTCCACTTTTCAACTTCAACAAACGCTTCAGCGTTCTCCTTCTATGTCCCGCCTAAATCAAATTCAACCTCAGCAACAGCAGCAAGTTGCTAGGCAGCAATCTGGACTTTATGGTGGGCAGATGAGTTTTGGTGGATCCGGTGCTGTCTCTGCTCAGCAACAGCAATTAAGTGGCGGTGTTGGTGTTGGCATCGGCGGTGGTGCATCCAACTTGTCGCGATCAGCGTTGATGGGACAGAGTGGTCATTTCCCTATGTTGTCTGGCGCAGGAGGAGCACAGTTTAACCTATTATCGTCGGTATAAAAAATTTGATTTTTTTTCTCTTTTGAAATTGTTAGTTTATGATTTTGGATTTTGAGTTTTTTGTGTTTGGTGTTGTAGCTTGTAACTTTGCCTTCAAGATTTAGGCACCGTTTGGATAAACAAAATTAAGTGGTTAGAGTATATACACTTATCTCATAAGTGCTTAAGTATAAGCTATTTCTATAACAAAAGATAAAATGAAGTTAAACTGTTTTCATATAAGCTATTAACTAATTTCGTAAGTTTATCATGGAGAGCTTATGAAAATAAGTGGAAAACAACTTATGAACATGTCATACGCTGCATCCATAAGTTTTTCCAAACAGTCTTTAGTAAATAAGTTCAAATAAGTTAATCCAAACAAATCCTATGTGTTTGGTCATTGGTGTGATTTTGAAATAGAATTTGTGTTTGGTATTAGCCGAGGCAGAAAGGTGGGTTGGTGCAATCCTCACAATTTTCTTCAGCTAATTCTGCTGGACAGTCACTGCAAGGAATGCAACAGGCCATAGGGATGATGGGATCGTCCAATCTAGCACAACTGAGGGCTAATGGAGCTCTTTATGCTCAGCAGCAGCTCCGAATGACTTCGGGCCAAATCAGGCAGCAGCTCTCACAGCAGGCTTCGCTTAACAATCAACAGGTACAGCCCAATTTGGATTAGCTAGCTTCTAGATATGTTTATGCTTCTTTACTTACGAAATTTTTTGTTATAAGTTTATAGGAACATTAAATGAGGAAGCTTATAAAAAATTTGAATGTTGTCATATTTTCACTTGGTTTAGATTTTAAATGCACATGAAGTCAGAGTCTTAAAAAAGGGGCCATTACTTTCTAAGAAATGGTGATTTCATCGCTGAGTAGAAGTGTTTATCCTATTTTTGTCTTGCGTCTTCATTTTGTGGGATTTAACTGCTATTCAATTTCAATGTCTTGAGAAAACACATACCATGAAACATTTTGGGTTATGCCATCTGCCATTATCTGCTAATTATTTAAAGGAAAATGCTGTTTTTTTACGATATGAATAGAAGCGGAAGAACATGATTGGACTATTTTCATCCATGTCATTTTTATATTCCACCAATTAACCGTTCAAACCAAGTTCTCCATAATCTTACACGTATCAATTCTTGCTTTTCATTTTCAAAAGTGTCGTAAGAAATAGCATCACTGTTATAAAAATGAACCATTAAACTTGTATAGTTAACCACCAGTCCACCAAAATCTGTACAACCTGAGCCTTGATCTCTTTCTTGTCCTATCCGCATTTACTTCTTGGTGCTACTTGCCCATCTTTCATGCATTGAATAATTTGAATGTATCCCCGTCACCTTATTTTCGTGCCTTTCGCGCCACAACTTTTTCCTTCAAAGTCTCCGCTCTTGTCCATATCAGATTCATAAATAATTGATGGTTTGATTCAGGGTAGACAGCATGCCCTTTCGATATGTATCCTGTCTTATTCATCGGGTCTCTTTGAGTTGCTATATTCTCCCTGCATTATTATTCCACTTCTACAAGTTGTGTTCATTGTTCAGGTCAGTTCCATACTTATAGATCTATAAACCAAACCCTTAACCAAAAGGAAAACGAGCCATAGAACAGAACTGAAGAGGTGTTTTACCATATCATGCAAAGTGATTAATACTTTATTTTCGTTGAGGTAAATCCTTTAGATTGGCAGCCTGAGTTAGTTAATAAACATTTCATGTGCAAATTTTAAATTTTTTCCAAATATATCAATGGTTTATGAAGGCAAGGGAGCAAAATAAGTCGGTCATAAAGTAGTTGAATGTGTTTGTTTGTTAGTTAGCATATCTGGTTCGAAAGCTAAACTGAGATTTTAGCTTTTGATTATTGGTAGGGCCAAAGGAGTTTGATCATAATTTTTTAGGTTAGAATGAAAAGAATTAGAATAAGTTACATTTCCTTTTGTAAGAGAAGCCTAAATTACAGTGCCCCCCTTATTTTAATAATTACATTTTCTCTCACTAGATAGATGAATATGTGTAACACCGAATCTTTGCAACCAAACATATTATTGATAATTGTTTTCTGTATTTGTGTTTCTTAACATGGTATAATGTAAATAATTATTTGTTATGTTGTAAAATGTTTGAGTCATATTAGAACATTGACACTGCGGCTGACTACAGGTTCAAGGTTTACCAAGGTCGTCATCCCTTGCTTTTATGAATTCCCAGTTGTCTGGGTTGTCTCAGAATGGACAGCCTGCCATGATGCATAACTCTTTAACACAGAATCAGTGGCTTAAGCAAATGCCAGCAATGTCTGGCCCTGCCTCTCCGCTGCGTTTGCAACAACATCAGAGGCAGCAGCAGCTGGCTTCATCTACTCAACTGCAACAAAACTCTATGACCCTGAGCCAACAGCAATTGTCCCAGTTGATGCAGCAGAAATCAATGGGGCAGCCTCAGCTTCATCAGCAGCAGCCATCCACACAACAGCAACAGCAACAACTTCTACAGCAGCAGCAACAACAACAATCACAACTACAAGCATCTGTTCATCAGCAGCAACAGCAGCAGTCTCCAAGGATGCCAGGACCTACTGGCCAAAAGTCATTAAGTTTAACAGGATCGCAGCCAGATGCTACTGCATCTGGCACAACTACACCTGGCGGAAGTTCAAGTCAAGGAACCGAAGCAGCAACAAACCAAGTACTTGGAAAGAGAAAGATACAGGATTTAGTTGCTCAGGTTTTTATTTAAAAAAAACTTGGTTAGTATTTTTTCTGTGTATCTATTTAATGGCTGTATTTTGAATTTAATCTTCTATACTACAGGTGGATCCACAGGGTAAGCTGGACCCTGAAGTTATAGATCTTCTTTTAGAGCTTGCTGATGACTTCATTGATTCTGTAAGGAATCTAGCATGATTACCTTTTCCCCCTTATTGTAATAATAGATGCGTACGTGGCATGCATGCCAAAAAGGAGACTAGTATTTTTTGGTACAAACTTACCCTGTTCTTATATGCAGGCAACTACACACGGTTGCAATTTGGCAAAACATAGAAAATCATCAACTTTGGAGTCCAAGGATCTATTGCTACACCTAGGTACCTTCACTATGTCATTGGTGTTGCTTATTTATGAGTTTCGGCCCGCCCTTCGAAAAGAAGAATAGCCAGCTGCATGTTTCAAACCTTGCTTTAGTGTAACTTAGATAAATAATTATTATTTGCTTCTTTCACAAATTTTACCAAAGAGTACCACTGGCTGTTTTAACTGGCTAGAAAAGAAAAATAAATGTTTCCTGAAACTGAGTGGTTTTAGATGATATACAATACTGCCCTGTTGGTTTTTGTTTGATCTTTAGCTTTCTCATTTAATGGAGTGATAAAGTCTTTATTGTTAGCCTAGACTTATTGGAGCTCTAGGCTATTTGGACTGACTTTTTTGCCCTTATTTTCTTTACTCATTCATATAATTAGAGAAAAAAAAGTTAGTTGTAAGTAATTTATTCAATCGACATGTATTAGCACATTAATTTACTTTAATAGATTTACATTTAGTTGTTACTTAAATAGAATGATGTTGCCAGGGTTTTAATTCAGAAGTTTTAATATTGACCGGTACATGAAAACCCAACAGTGTAATCTCACCCCTCTAAAGTGTTGGTTAAGTTGTCCCATTCATTTTGAGGTATAGATGGATTTGATCTTGTGCAATATATTAGTTGCACCAACCCACTGATAAATTATATGTATCATTGTATAGTATTGGTTCGTTTATTCTATCATGTCTAATATGGCTAATGAAATAATCCCTAATGGACTCTTCTTTGTAACCGGTATAATGTAAAAAGACCATTGATTGCCCTGATATCTTGGATGAGGTATACGTTAAATGCTTAGATTTATAGTACTTATATTTATAATTATATTTAGTAAAAGAATTGATATCACTGCTTTGCTCATTTACCGTCTTCCCTTGTCACTGTTCAGAGAAAAATTGGGATTTGACAATTCCAGGATATTCAAGTGAAGAAAAGAAGTGCCAGAGTAGACCTGTAAGCAACATTGTTTTTTTCTCTTCCCCTAAGTTTAGAAATAATTCTACATATATGATAATAATTTGATTCTTGCTATGCTTAAAACTTGCAGCTGTCCAATGACCTTCACAAGAGGCGGCTAGATGCAGTAAGTTTGAAGAATTCACCTGTTTGATTGATCTGTATAATTCGTCCATCAGGCTATAATTTAATTGATATTTTTTCCTTGCTTGCTAACCATTCAACAATCAGGTCCGCACATTGATGGAATCTTCTTCACGCCCTGAATCAAGCATTAACAATTCTAAAGATATGAGTAGACAAGGCCATCCTAACCCTGTAGGTTCCCATCATCTAATGAGACCCCTGAGTTCAGATCAGTTGGTTTCTCATTCAACTGGTTCCCAAATGCTACAGCAGATGACGAGGTTTTAATAAACCTCTCTGTTTCTGGTCTTCCCTCTACTAGGTCTAACCTCCTGTCTGCTGGTTAGGCGCCTTCTTTGATTCATTCGATTTTAAAGTTATCTATTTATTTTTGCTTACTGTTTCCAACAAGTCAATGTAGTCTAAGGGATGTAAAATCATTGCAATTAGTATTCCTTTATCTCAATTGCATTGGTAAAGTCATGGTTATTGCAATTTAAATGCATAACACTAGCCTATATTTCTTCTTTTTTGTGTACAATGATGGAAAAGTTTTGAACTTATGAGCTCCTGAAAACTCTTCTGTCCTTAACCACCTACTAGCATATATTTAGAGCACAGAAATTTACACGGTATTTTTTTCTTCCCTTTTTTGGTCTCAGGTCTGAAAGAGAATCAAGAGATTGGTTGCTGTAACTGATTAGCATTGAAGACAAATTGTAATTATTTTGTATTTATTTAGACATGAGAATTAGTTGCTAAAGGATCCCATCAATCGACTTCCCTGCTCCTTCAATAGTAATTTATTTTTCACAGTTTGACCCAAATAATGGATTTGTAATGGCCATTGGTGCCTATAAATTCATTTGTAGTTCTTCGAATTTTCTTGTATACTTACTCTCTATTTATTGTATAAATTCATTTGTAAAGCTTTTCAATTTTGAAACGAGTGTAAAGCGATCACAAAGTATCCTATTTGTTTTTGAGGGCCGAATATGTAAAATGATTCGGCCAACATTTTAAACATTTCAAAAGTTATTCCATTTAAATGACTTTGGGCTTATTTGATTTGTTAAAAAGGTAATTAACCAATATAAAGATCTTGTTGTGTTTGATCATAAGATAGTCAAAATATGTCACTTGCTAAAATGAAGAGTTAGTTACTATTTTGGTATATGAATTTATTGCCTGGCAATCAATTCAATTGATTCTTATGAATCTAGATCGTAAAATGAAGATCAACTGAAGATCTAAACAATTTTTTCGAAACATGACTCAATACAGCATATCGTAAACATGTACTTTTCACAGACCTATTAAACAATGAGGATGAAAGAGACTAAATTGATTGAAATAGACTTGTAGAAGAAATTATCTAACCTCTACAATTAGATGATTGATTCATTAAACTTAAGGTTTCCTTAAATGAAAAAAGTTGCAAGTCTATCCTTCTTTGGGTTTTATGTCTCACAACACAAGTCAAAAAACCCATAATAAAGGTTTCCAATGCATGTGGGACGAAATATGAAGGAAACAAACACTATCAGTTGTTGGTTGGTCCCCCTCCCTTTAGATGTCGACGTAGGAGGAGCACGGTACGCAATGCTCTCACCCTATTTGCTTAAAGGCTTTTGTTTTCATTTTTATCATACTTTTTTTCTTCTTGTATTTATTAATTAATGACTCTCATTGAATGGATTGGCTAGATGGTTAAGTAGTGCTGAGTTCGTAGTATTGAGCAATAGTTTGATATCCGGAGAATACGCTTTACAGATATATAAAGTATTTTAAGATTTTATCTATTAACTATAGAGTTACTGAGTGGAGTTATAAGGAGATCGATAATTTGATTTCCACCATCAACGAAATACTAACGATATTAACAATACTAATTACTACTATTGTTTGTTGAAGAAAATATAAACACTCTCATAGGTTGTCCCGAGATATTTTAAAGTGCCAAAAATTTTCTACAAAAAATAATAATAATTTTATTGTCATTTTTCTTTATATTTGGATTATTTACGATTATCGATCTACACATTCACGCAGTCACCATATTGGTGGCTGTTAAATTGAAATTAGGCGGTTTAAATTTCAATGCAAAATTTGATTTATTTATTTTTTTAAATTGAAAAACCAAAATTAAAATCTAGATTGTTTGGTCCAACGATTAGTTACTATGCGATTGCGTCTATACAGGGGCATCCAATCCAAATCCCTTTTCTTTGCCACCTAACAACTATATATGGATGCATGGAAAGTACTACATATTTTCTAAGCTAGTAAAGTAATGTGTAATTAATTAATTAAAGCCACTAGTCATTATTTTTATGAGTGACATAGTGTAGTGTTTTTGCAAGAAGAAGAAGAAGCATGGTAAGTAACATGGGTAGACGTCCTTGCTGTCCAAAGGAGATTAATAAAGGTGCTTGGTCTAGAGAAGAAGATGATACCCTCTCCAAATATGTTTCTATTCATGGAGAAGGAAAATGGCAAAAGGTTGCTCAAAATGCAGGTGCTAAATTAATTCCTTATTGATTTTCTCAATACACAATTATATTATATGTGCTACTAATTTCCATACAATTATAGATATAATATATGTTAATTACCTTTTTTTTCTTTTTCTTTTCATTTTATCCATTTGCATGTGTTGACAAAATATATAGGAGTTCGAAAAAATTTATGTCTTCTCTAACTATGTGTTTTTCTAAACATTGTACTGATCTTTCGCTGCTTCTCCAACCAAATCTCTATGACATCGCTCCATGTATTATTTTTAGATTTTGATCCAATACAATGGCAACATTAAATCATGTTTTTTACTATATTTTTTTCTTCTTTCTGAAATGGACTTTAATTCGCTTCTTCGTTTATATATAGGTTTAAAGCGGTGTGGAAAAAGTTGCAGACAAAGATGGTTAAATTATCTCAAGCCAGGTATAAAGAGAGGTGATATCTCTTCGGATGAAGAAGATATGATTATAAGACTTCACCGTCTTCTTGGTAACAGGTGATTTTCATTTTAGTTTTTACTTTTTAATTAACTTATTACTCTCAACACAAACAAGTCTCATAATATTACTCAAAATGTTGGCTTCTTGATGTTCTCTACAACTTTGAAAATTATTCATATAATTAATTAAGATTAATATAGATATGTATCATGGTTGAAGTTCATAGTTATGATCAATGAAAACATTGTGATAATTTTTCTATATAGATGGTCTTTGATAGCGAAGAGACTACCAGGACGAACAGACAATGAAATCAAGAATTATTGGAATACGAATCTGTCAAAGAAGTTAAAGAAACAACCTATATCATCATCATCATCATGGCCATCATGTTCTGTTTCAATTCAACATAATCATCACAAATATGGAAATGAAAAGACCAAACAAATTGTCCATGTAGCACCACAAGCTCCAAGGCCTAGGAGATTGATCAAGGTTGTTGAATACAACAAAATTTTGGAGAATAATAATAGCATTGGAAGTGAGTGTGATCAAGGAAGTACTGAAGAAACTTCTATTGCTGATTTTTTCATCGACATTGATCATCATCATCAAGAAGAGTTGATGGTTGGTGATGATGGTGAGTCAAACTCAAAGATTCAAAAAATGGAAGATCATAAGGTTATAGTTTCAACTAACAGTCATAGTTCATCATCACCTTCTCATCATTGTCATCTTTTATCAGAGAAATTTGATCCTAATCTAGAGACCCTTTTGGATGTGGAACTCAAGAAGATGGCTTCTTTTCTTGGACTTGAAAATTGAAACTACTAAAAAAATATGAATTAACGACTGAAAAAATATATTTGTCTCTGTCGGTAATTGATATACACGACCAAATAGAAGATTGGTTAGTTAATCTTTTTTTTTTATGTCTCAACTTTTCATCGATAATTAGAATATCTAATGTTTAGAAAGTGATGAAATTTTACAATTTTCTATTGAGAGCCATGTCAATTATGTATTTGTATTTGAGTATAAATATATACTTACGTATAAAGAGAGAAAGTATTCATATCAGCATATTCAAAAAGGGTGTGTAATTACTATATCATATTATTTTAAAATGAAATATAAACAAAAATAATAATTTAAAAATTGATATATTTAGTCTTAATTAAGATGATATGGATCAACTTTTATGGAAATATATTATTATCAAACTCGTGTATATATATGAGTTCTACAAGAGTACAACATCGATTAATTAGTTAATTTGTACCAATTCAAGTTAGCTTACTCTTACATTTTACATTTATGGTCAACGATATAGGGTCAACATTTTGAACACATTGAAGGAAGAGTTTTGATATTGATAACAATATAAGTTGGCTCTTTCCTACACTTCTCTCCTAACATTCTTATACAATATGAATATGAAAGTTTGTTGGTGCAATAGCCTCAAACTAGACTTGTTTTTCTATGTCCTATTTTATCATATTGTTTACACATATTAAGAAAGTTGATAAATTTTCTTATTTTTGATAAAATTATTTTTCTTCTTCTAAAATACCTTTAATAACTTTTTATTATTTTTTTTTTTACAACTAGTTTAATGACTGACTCACATATTTAAGTGTAGAGAAGTGAAAAATCTCTTATTCAAATTAGAGACTCTTTGTATCAATGCAATGTCAGTTAATTATCTACTAATTGTTCTAAAAATTTAAAGATGATATTGACAAAACAATAATTATACTACTTTGAACTTTAAAAATGCTAAATAAAAAAGAATAATAATTTTTTATTTCCCAAAAATGACACAAAAAGGGACAAAGGAGTATTAATTGCATGATAACTACTTTAAATGTCACAAATTTTCAGCTTAAAGGTCACAATAGTTCCTTTACCTTAATCAATCTAAATTTCCTAAAGCAATGCTTGCATCCATGGATGATAATAGTCACAAAGGGAAAATAACCATCAATGTGAAAGCAAATTTATCCAAAAGAGAACATTGTTCATATACACTACAGTGCTCATAAATTCAAAGGATTTGGTTATTCTATAAAACGAATTCTCACTAAAAAGACAAAATTTACACATTTTAACAACTAATTAAAGAGAAAATTTTAACTAAGATCACATACACATGTATAAAAAAATTAATTGGTTGATTTATTCCCTTAATATTATCACCAATGTTTGAGATGATTTTTCTTGTGTAATAGTAATATAAAAAACTTAAATATGATTCATTTTGATTTTGATCTTTGTTATTTTTTATTTATTTATACTTTTATAAATTTCAAAAAAAAAAAAGGTCCTACATATATTATTTTGTAATAAAAAGTATTAATATGACTAATTTTTATTGATTTGCTTTGACATTGACCGACTGTTTAAGACTTTGATCGAACAATATTTAATAAAATTAAAAATAATATCATATTACTTAAAAATCTAAAAATAATCTAGTTAATCAATAAATTAAATAAATAATAAAAAAATTCAAAAATTTTCATCTTTAACTCTATATTTCTTTTTCTTCGATCTATAAATTTTGAGGTCTGAAACAAACTCTATAAATATTTTTTCTAAAATCTACACTTTTCAAACCCCACCAACAATCTCCTCAACCATTTTCTCGTACATTCTTCAACTGTATCACTGCTCACTCTCTAGATTTGTTCTCGAGGGATTAGTTAGATCTGTGTGATACCGAAATCTATTCTAGTTTTTTTAAATTATTTTTTATAGTTTTTAGCTTTATTTTATTTTTTCATTTATCTTTATTTATAATTTTAATAATAAAAAAGTGCATAATTGGTGCTATTTATGCGGTAAACATGTACCACGTAAATAAAATTAGTCATATTATCTTTACTTTTTTTTATTAAAAAATACATGGAGAATTTTGTTAAAATATTTTAGAATTTATAAAAATATAAATAAAAAAAATGAGATTAAAAACATATTTAAATTTTAAAAAAATTGATTTCTTATTTCTAAAGTAAACTCTTCACATTAATGAAAACTTTAATAATTCCTAGAACTATTATCGAGGATGTTTGCACTAAAAAATACGATACAATACAAAATATTATATTGGCTCTCGTTAATGCATCTTAAAAATAAAACACCAAATTATAAATAAAAAAATCAAATTTAAAAATTACAGATTGTCAAGATCAAGACTCTCTTAAATATACAATGATCATTTTAATTGTGTGCGTTTTTAGGATCGGAGACCTCTCACAATATTTTGGTTGTGTTTTTATAGTGTCTTGGCCCTATAAACTAGTGTTTTACCTCAATGTTATTCTTCTCTAAATTATAATTTTATCAACCTATAAAGTTCATCTAATTTCATATTTATATACATGTTTGGAAGTAGTTTTGCATTTGTGTCACATTAAACGATACCTAGCTACATAGATTTGCAATGAATTAATTAAACCTTACATAGACTAACCTAAGACAATAGTATTAATATAGCACCGAGTTGTCCCTTCTATGTCGAAAGAGAAATGCATTTAAATTTAAATGATTCTAGTAGATGCAACTCTATGTAAGTATTTTAGTAAAAAAAAAAACTCCATGTAACTTTTTTAGTAAAAAAAATAAGAAAACTCTATGTAATTTTTTATTCAAGTGATTTTTTTAAAGCTAAAAGTAGATTAAATAAATCTACAAAATTAAATTTATATGCACTAAAAACACTAAAGTAATTAGTTCTATTAGTCTAATGCTACCAAACAAAGGGTTACTTTGCAATGGATCTATTCTAGATGCCTATGGAATTCATTTCCATTTACATGCAAATCTCGCACAATGGGGAAACTTATTTTTCTCCCATTATTAAACACTTAAACCAACGAATATAATTTGATTGGAGACTTTTTCGGTTGGAGTTATTAATACACACTTCATTTAAGTAGCATTAGCTAGATGAACTCTGACAAAGAAAGTTCAACCGAGTTATTAGGATAAAATTTACACAAATTTTTATGCTTCTTTGTGAGTTTGGAAGTGAGGGAAATGCTTTGATAAAAAAGAAAGAAAAAATGAAAGGAAAGAAGAGAATTAAGAAGAGAGGATTTTGAGAGATTTATTTTTAAATTTAGAAAAAAAATTCAAAAATTGTATTGGAGGAGGGTTTAGGAGAGGAACCTATTTTCAATGGAATTGGACTTCCACACGTTCACACATTTGAACATCGATAAATGTTTGATTAAGATTAGACAATACAAATTTAATATCACTATTATAAAATATAAAATAAAAATTTGTAATTTTTTGAATCGTGTGATCAAGATCGGACAACTAGTAGTGTTTTGACTATATAAATGCGTCAAAATATTTGATCTCACGAGTCCAATTTCATTTTGGAGGGCCTAAAAACAAATTTCAGATAATATTCTTGTTTTTATAATACTCTATAAATGAAAAAAGCTAAAATGCAATTTTAGTCTTCTCATTTTATTAAATCTACCCTTTTTTTAATGCTATTTTGGTTCCTTATTTTTAAATTTATTGACGTTTAGTCTCCTTTCTTAATTTGAATTGCAATTTGGTGAGGTGGAATTTAAAAAATTACAAATGTTGACTAGAGCTACCACTAACATCTAGGAAAAATTTTCAACTATAATTGATTATCCCACATAACTTGTATTTTCTTGACACTTTATATCTAATGTGTGTATTATTTGAATGAACATTTTTAAATATTTGTATTTTGGAAGTATTTCTCCTTTATATGGAGGCTATTATCTTTCATTTGACATAGATGAGAAGTGTTCTATTTAGATTTTGAATACATTAACAATTTTATATACGTTAGATAGACGTACTAGATAATTTTGATAACTGTGAAAATATGCAACTATGACATGAGAACAAGATATATATATATATATAACTTGAAATTTCTCACACTCACACAATTTTCTCTAAAAGTCAACTTTGAAATGGCCAATTGATCACACATCTCTTGGATTTATTGTTTTATGCTCCATGAATGAATAATTTTATCAATCAAATTGTATAAAACTCGATAAATATTGAATTTAGCATCATTTACTAACATAAAGACATGCAAACATTAAACCCTAAAAGTGTGAAAAGTTGTGAATAAAGACATACAAACATTAAACTCTAAGAGTGTGATTAGTTGTGAATAGAGAAATTATTAAGAGAGAAATTGACAAGAAAATAAAAAATTAGTAAAAGTATAAATAAATAATTAATAAGAGGTGCATTTCTCATCTATTTATTCTCTATTTTGGAGATATTATAAAAATTGGTGGAATCAATCGTTTTTTTCTCTCTCTTTTCTCAATCTTTTCCAAACAAATTAAAAGAAATATACTATCTCTTCTAATAAATCAATCACACTCTATATATGAATCCAATCTAATCTGCAACTTTCGCCAACAACTTTATGAGGACTAAAATAACAATTAAAATTTATCAAGATTAACATTTCGATCAAAATTTAATAGAAATTAAATTTTAATAAATATATTTAATATTAGGTTTAAATGCACTTTTAATTCTTTATTTTGTTTAAAACGAACTTGTAGTCTATTCATTTTTAAAATTTGTTTTTTTGTCTCCCTATTAAATAATTATCAAGATTTTTTTTGATCCCAACTATTTTTAATGATGCGAAACTCTCATTAATAATGTGATATTTAGATGATATTTATGAGTTTGATAGAATATTTTTTATGTCATTATTGTGGTAATTAATTTTATTTATATATTTAAAAATCAATTTATTTTATTATATATTAAATTATTAAAAAAAATATTTTTATAAAATATATATAATTTATTTATTTATATTTTTTTTAATCTAAAATTATTAAATATTTATTTAAAATATTTACGTTTATTTTATTTTTAATATTTAAATTTATTACATTTTTAAATTAATATTTATTATATTTATCTGTTTTAAAATATTAAAAATAAATTTATTTTATGTATTATTTAAAATATTTAAACTTAAAATTAAAACCAATATTTAAAATATTTAAAATTTATTTTTTCTATCTAACAATAATTTAAAATTTTAAAATATTTAAATTAAATATTAAAATTTAATTTATTTTAAGTATTTTCAATATATAACTAAAATAAATATTTTAATGACTACAACAATAATGACATAAAATTATTTTATCAAGTCATTAATATTATATCATTAATAAGAATGTCACGTAACAAAAATTGATTCATCAAAATAATTACAGAAATTAATTACTAAAAAAAAACTGATTTTTTGAATAGGAATTATAAGTTTTTTTTTTTGTTTTTTACAAAATAAAGATATAAAAAATGCATATAATCTTTGATATTAACAAAAATAAAAGAAAAAATATATTTAAAATTTATTTTTTTTATCTAACAATAATTTAAAATTTTAAAATATTTAAATTAAATATTAAAATTTAATTTATTTTAAGTATTTTCAATATATAACTAAAATAAATATTTTAATGACTACAACAATAATGACATAAAATTATTTTATCAAGTCATTAATATTATATCATTAATAAGAATGTCACGTAACAAAAATTGATTCATCAAAATAATTACAGAAATTAATTACTAAAAAAAAACTGATTTTTTGAATAGGAATTATAAGTTTTTTTTTTTGTTTTTTACAAAATAAAGATATAAAAAATGCATATAATCTTTGATATTAACAAAAATAAAAGAAAAAATATATTTAACTCTTATTTTGTATTCTCACATAGAAGTAGCGAGAAGAAAACAGGATTGAAAGTGCTTAGAGTGTTCTGAGAAATTGCGATCATGGCTACTGAATCTCCAACTTCTGCTCGTAAAGGTTAGTGCTTTTTCATCAATCACTCTAAATTTTCTTTTCACCTTTTCGAATTGAGTTAGCTTTTTTTGATATTTTGTGACAGTTGTTGTTCATCTCAGAGCCACCGGTGATGCTCCTATTCTCAAACAATCCAAATTCAAGGTATTCCTTTTCCACCTTTCTCTTTAATGGCTACTTTCTATTTCTTCAAATTTCTCATTAGAAATCGTTAATTTAAGCCTCCCCTTTATCTGTTTGAAATTTAAGCTTCTGGGTGTGAAGATGGTGCTTATATCTTAATTGATTATATGTGTTCCAATAAAGTAGGTGTGCAATTTAATTAATTTTTTTCATATAAAACAAGGTTGCTCTTTTGTCCCTTTTATCTTTATTTGATGATGATCATACATTCTATTTGAGCTTGCATTTATTTATTTATTTTTTTTGATTAAATTGCATTTAAAATTTTGAAGACATAAATGAACATATTATCTTATCGAAATATAATGCTTCCTTTGGTCCTATATATAAGAGAAATTCGATGTGGTATAGGTGAATTTGTGACGGTGATGATTACTTTCTCTCTTCTTTTAGGTGAGAAGGCTGTAACTGAATGGCATTGCAATTTGTTTTGTGGATTATAATTTTTGGTTCTTTTGAGTTTGTCAACGCTATTTTTCGAGGATTGTAGACGAGGATTACCTAGTTTTGTAAAGTGAATTGAGATTGTTCATAGTAATAGTATTATAATCTACTCGGAGTTTTAGGTTTGATTGGTTCTTCATGTAGCTTTTGTTGGAATTGGTTTGTTTGGGAAACAAAATGAGTCATGCCTCTGCTTAACGTGGTTGCTTAAATGAATAAATAGAATCATGTTGAACAAATTAAGCATATGAAATATCAATATACGGCCCTCGATTAATGTTGTTCTATATGAATATTTCTTCTGTTAATTGTCAATCCTATTCATACTTAGTTCCTGTGCTGTCTACCTTAGGAATGATATGAAATTTTTCTCAAATACTTGTTACCCATTGCTTTGTTTATACACTTTTACCTCATATGAACTTCAGTATCAGGATGAATAAATTTTAGGTTGAGCTAGCTAGCTATGCCAAATGTGAAAGGATGATAGAACCTCACTTTAGGTGGCAGATAATTTGTGGAGGGTAGTCCAATAATTAGTGGTTTAGGGAGTCTAAGAAAAACTTAAGGCCAAACTTCTAAGAAAGAATTATGTTTTACTGTTTTTTTTGACAAAAACCGATATCGATTCATTTAAATTGATAAAATACATCGGTCGAGAACAAATTCAAAGTTGGTAAAATAAAAAAGGATGAATCTGTGAACAAAATTCACAATATCCAAGTTAATAGCACAAAACAACAAATGCCTACAAATATGACAAAATTAAAATGTCTGTATTTTCTATGTCTCTAGATCTGTAACGTTGACGACACCAAAATCATTAATTGAGTTTGCAATGGATCGAAGCTAATCTATTAATTTGATTCAAACAAACACCGCCACATGACAGTAAATCAGACAACGCCACACCAAGATGGCAAACAAAAACAACTCGTGCTCAGACGATGAAATCACAAACAAATTATGAAAGTGAAACTAAATCTATGTAGAAACCTCTTATTTAAATTAAAAAATTGAAGAAAAATAAACGGTTTAGAGGGGTAATTCTAGGCCAAAAATGGCCCTAAATCACCCCCTTCAATGTATGAAGAGAAGTGTTTAGACCTAGAGGAGGAGGAGAGGTTACTTCATTTTTGTTTTATGGTCTTGTTCTAATCGTGCAACCAACCCTACGTAGTAAGAACTGAGAAAAGACTTTTGTTGTATTGTATAGTTAACTGTGCCGATTTATAATGAAACAAACAATTCAAACAATACTCCACTTGGTGGGTTTGGCGGCTACTTGAATCAATAGCTGCCATTGGTTCTATCAAAATTGTTAGAGCAAGAGACATTTATATAGTTTATCCTAAAGTTTTTGACATTTTCCTTTGCCCTTTTTAATCCAGACCGCGTTTCATTTTATATTCATCTCTTAATTGAGATTACACACTAATTTTAATGTTCAAAATGGAGAAAGAAGGGTGCAGACTTTCTGTACTTGATGCTAGTATGAAAGGGCCGGTTAGGGATGCATGAACGAAAAACTCAGAAAGTTAAAAACTGAAGTTTGAAAGTCATTATATTGAGGCAAAACTTTGTTGAGACTAATTCTATGATGATGAGTATTCTTAATTTTGAAGTGTAAAACAACTCTATACATATATATTTGACATTGCAGATAGCAGGAACTGATAAATTTGCCAAAGTGATAGACTTTCTTCGCAGACAACTGCACAGGGACACATTGGTAAACAATCAGTGTAACTCTACCACCATCTGGTTCTTTAAAGGCCCTGCATGCTCAATTTTTATTTTCTGGTTTTTGCAGTTTGTATATGTCAACAGTGCTTTTTCACCAAATCCTGATGAACTGGTCATTGATTTGTATAATGTAAGAAATTACCGGATTCCTTTTTCCATCATTTTTAATATCTTTGTCGAATGTAAATAATGCATATTTTTTATTCTGGTTCTGCAATTACTAATGTTTCATGTCGTGATATGACATGGTGTAAATGATGCATATTTCTAGAGTAGTATGGTAGTTGTTGAGACTCCTGAGAGCCGCTGGCTGCACTCTACGAGGCTTTACTCAGCCTTTTCCGGTCAGTCCCTCTGTAAGTAGCCTTTTTCGAGCCACCGACAACCAGTTCTGATACCAATTGATAAGTATCCAAGCAATTGTGGAACCCTCCATTAAAATATTGCTGCCAAAAAGAACCAAACCGCTTAAATACTGTCTACTTAACATGTCATACTTCTTGATGTGGGACTTAGGCACCCTATAAATACCCTAGTCCTATCATCATGCTTCAGCAGATTTATTATTTCCCATAAATGGTAGAATCTAATTATTACTTAAAGTGCATATAATTGCAACATGTTTAAGCAGTATTACTCAAGCATGTTCATATCACTTCTAGTGTGAGCTCATAATTTTCTTCGCGGTTGTCTCACTTCACTTGCCTTTGTTGTTCAACCGCCGTTGGAGTTGGCACTTCGACCCTAGCACCCAAAATCTCTAATTGGGCATCTAATGGTCCCTGTTTGTCTATCCACTCATCCTCATCTAGCATGATAGCTTACTGGTTTATGTAAGCCGTGTGTCATGCTCGTCAAGCCATCTCATATGTGACAAGCTTGATGATGCGAATCCGGATTACAGAAACAATAAATGGAAGGAAAACAGATCAATAATGAAAATAAATTAGTGTATTATTTCTAAAAGTGAAATATAATTGCAACAGGATGAAAATCCTAATGCCCAAAGAGCCAAGCTCCTACAGAGAACAATATTCTCTGTCCATAACTAACACGAATTATTTTCCAAAAGATATCTTTTCACTCTCATGTTACTATCAAATAATATTACTCATTTGTCGTACTCAAATTACATAGTCTTTATTATTTCTCTTCGCAGTATTTTAATCCTTAGCTCATAGGAAATGTTTCTTAACTTTATCATTTCTTGTAGATGGTAGAATGTTATCATTTCTCAATGTGCATATAATCTCAACATGCTAAGTGATTTTACTTGAGCATTTTCAGATCACTATCAGTCTAAACTTTCCATTTTAATTGCTGTCATGATTCTGATTACTGTGTAGGTAACTATGTATGCAGTTTTTTTATCGCCCGTTCTTATGCTAATTCTTTTCTCTATGCTAATTCTTTTCTCTTGTGAACCACCTTGATTTTTCAGAATTTTGGTTTTGATGGAAAACTAGTTGTAAACTACGCTTGTTCTATGGCATGGGGCTAACACTAAATCATGGTTGCTGATTCATATACAAGCTGCACATTTCAAAATGTGAATAGATATTGTTTTGCTTTACTTGTTGCTGCACCTTTCAGCCGAAACTCAGGGCTTCAATTGTATACAATCAAATTACATTCTTGAAGATTCTGACAAGGTAGAAATGGAACAAAAACTAACACATGACCAATCATAACTTGTTGATTTGAAATGCCTTTATTTTAGGTGTGTCTTTACATATTGGAGTCACAGTTTTAGTTTTTATTCATGTCAATATAGTTATGGATGATGGTCGTTTTAGAGACTAGTACTGGTATGCTTGTTGTAGTGATAAAAGTTCAGATATCCATTCTTTAATCAATAATTTTATTGCAAAAGTAGCCAATAATTTTATTTTATTTTACAAAAGTAGCACTATAATGATAATTATCCTATGCTAGTGTACCCAAAAACAATTAAATTAATCTGTTTTCTTTTTTAATAATTACGATTAGATTAGTGGTGAGTCAAAGTATCTAATGTAATGTAATATGCTAAAGATACATTGCTGGTATTTTATTTAAAAACTAATAATATTAATATTTCAAGTTCAAAGAAGAGATAGTATTAACTCTGAATATCTCCCATGAATGAATGATGGTCGGTGAAAAGCATGTGGTTCATTGAATTCAAGTTCAAGCGCGTGATCAAAGTAACCATTCGGTTCAATATAGCTGATGAGTGAGTTTCTGCAATCTGCATGGGCTTCAATGCAACACATAGATGGATAGTTGAATAGTAAGAACAATAACGTATAACAAATCTTTAGTTCTATTTGACCTATTTTTAACGTACGTTCTTATGGAGTTTTCATGGTTTGACTTCCTAAATTACAAAAAAGTAAAAAAATAAATGATAAATAAATTTGTAAATTATTACACGACTTTAAATTCAAACACTAATAGTAAGTCTATATTAATTATTAAACACTAATAGTAAGTCTACATTTGAATTCACTTTGAGATAGTCAAATTAAGTGACTATGAAAACCTAAAATCCACAGAGGTGTTATTATTATTATTTTAACATATCCACTATGATATTATAATATGGAGTTCTTTAATTAAAATTAATTTTATCTATAGAATTATTTCTAATTTAAAATTAGAATATATAATTTCAATTTTAATTATAATTTTATATTTAAATTTTATTTTGATATATTTTTGAAAAGAAAAAAAAAACAACTTTAACGATAACATACGGTAACATGAATCAATTTATCTTAATTTTTTATAAAATTAATTATCATATAAAATAATTATCAAACACACCAAATTTATGAAAATATACATAGTTGAAGACAACTTGCGTAGTACTTTCTTTTACCACTTGCACTGTTCACAGAACCCCTGGACCAATTGGCACCACTGCTCTAACCTATGATCATCCATGCAATGCAATTACAAGTTTGCAACAAGTAACCGATTCGACGACTAGTAAATGTTGATTATATTTTTTTTATAGTATTTTATATTTTTAAAAAAGAATATTAAAAATAAAATAATTTAATAGTTTATTTTAAAATATTATTTTTAGTTATTTTGAGAAATTTTTGATAAAAAGTATTTTTAAATTTTTTTTTTAAATTTGATTTTTATCGTATTAAAATCTTTAATAATGAATATCTAAGTCATTAAATATTAAAATTATTCTTTTAATCGGTAATAAATGATTCTAAAATAATTTAACTATTTTTTAGTAAGTTTTCGTAACAATCATTTTTAAAATTATAAAGTTAAAATTACTTTTTAAAAATCTTAAACAAACATGATATATTTGTTATGATAGTTGCATTTGTTTCATATTTTTTCAAACTAAAATATTTTTTATTTATTATTTTAATGGTGTTTGTTTCATATTTTTAAAAAAATCATTTTGTAAAATTATTTTTTTACTAAAAATAAAAAGCTAAAGACAGTATTTTTTCAAATTTATCTCTTGCGCTAAATAAGAGAGAAAAATAACACATGAAAAATACATAATTTAACTAACTAACTAGCGAGAGAAAATGACACAATGAAAAGCACATAATTTACTACTTTTCAAAATTATAAAATTGCCCTTAGCTGCGTTTTCTCTTTCACATACTCATCTTCTCTCGTCACCGTTTTTCTCCTTCTATGTGATGTGACCTATAATTTTAAGAAAACTTTTACATATAACTATGATTGAATGCATGGAATTATTTAACTTTTATGAGAAAAAAATATTTGTTAAATATTGTGGTGTTGTTACGTGGTTGTAAGTTTGATTCTATAATTGGTGTACATTATTACTAGAATTGTGGTTGTTGTGTTGTTGAAGTATATATTTGAGTATAATATATATGTCCATCATGTACATTAGTACGTATAGAACATGTAGATTGATATGTATATAGGGATTAAAATTTATTATTCTTATTTTTAATTATTAAAATTGTACCATTTTTTTATTAGGACCTAATTTATAAGATTATAAAATGGCATCCAAAATCTATTACTAGTTTGTGATAATTTATTTATATGTTTATTTTTCAAGACGATTTGAAAATTATGAAATTGATGACCTAAATTCATTGATTTGCTTGGGATATAAAGGAGAGATAGAGAGTGAGAAAGATAGTAGACAGAGATTAGAGGGAACCAGAGATATAAGTGGATTTAAAAAATATTTTTTCTTGAAAATCATTTTTTATGGTAATTTTGTAGTTAAAAAACATCACTTTTACAAAATTGTATATAAATAGGTTAAAAATTATTTTAAATTTTAATAATAAACAAACAGAAATGAAAAAAAAATCATTTTTTAAAAAATCTCTAGATATTATAATCTTTAAATTATTTAAAATAATAATTATTTTTATTTAAACTCAAATAAACGTATTAATTTTAAGCAATGTTTATCAAATTTTTACGTAGAAGAAAATATATATCTTGCTATAATAACTGAAGCGATAAATAGGTCTTAGCTCAAATTTATAAATGTAAGATATTTTTATGATTACCGTTAAATTTGAATTTAAAATATGTGATATAGTGAGTGAATTATCAATACGACACTACTCAGTTGGATTTAAATTCATCCGTGTAATATTCATGTCATCAAATAGACAAATAATATATATACTTTTTTAAATTGGTCATAATTTTAATATCGACAGATTAATTTTATGGCATCAATAGTACAGGAATGAGTTTTAGTCCAAGTTGACAATCTTTAACGATAGTAACATGACCAATCAATGTTGATTCTTCTATTAAAAAAATCTATTTTCTATGTATGATATTGGTAAACTTGGTGGTCCGGTGGAGGTTGGGGTGAGGCTTGACGGTGGAGAAAGAACTTATACGAAAGGAGAATTTCGTTTCCTAATGTGTTTCGTAATTGGAAAATTTGGTTGTGTAGGAAAATATTGTGGATTGGTTGGTGACTTTGGCATCAACCCCATACTACTGAAGTTACTATAGTGCATAAACTATTCATTTGACTTGAGTATGAAACTAATGAGCAACAGACTCTCTTTCAATAGTTTTAACATTGTGAGTTTCTCATGATTAGGTTTGAATTGGAGATATTTAACTAAAAAACTATTTAAATAATTCAAATGAGTATATATATAGATAGTTATTTAAATAAAAGTATCGTATTAACAAGTATTTTAAAGATAAGTTAAAAAAATTTAAATTGAAAAAATAATTTTGAAGTCTTTAAAATTTTAAAAATACAAGTTCTAATATATTTTTAATATAAATTTTAGTTTTAATTATTTTTAACAAATGTGTCAGGAGTATTCATTATATATTTCTTGAATAAATATTTACTTTATTTTTACTCAAAATAAATATTTATCAATACTTTCTAAAAGGAGAATAAAAATATATGTATTAATATAACATAATTAATATGTAACTATTTTTTCTTAGAAAATCAAAATAACTTCTTTATGCTGGAATATATAATTTTTGTAATCTATATATCAGCTGAATACTAATCAGTTGGTTTTCTATAGGGTTGAAGTTGACGACATCCACTATTTCACAAACCACTGTACATCCTCGCTTTCTCAAACCCTGACCGTTGATCAAATCACACTACCAATGAAAATAGATCCAACAGTCTACAAAAAGCTGTGCAATATAACACCAACATCTACTCGATCATAGCCAAATAAATTTTTGGCATCTATTCTCTCTCTTGAAACTGGAATAGATTATATTATCATAAAATACCACGGTGTAAATTAATTTTATAGATCAAAATTATTGATTTTGATACTTATTAACGAAAGTATTATAAATTTAGATGTGTAAAATCCTTTTATATTAATAATATATATTAATTAACATATTTTATATTTATTAATGTCTTTTATATTATATAGTATTTTTTTGTTATTAGACTGCTACAACATGCCGTGGCCTCTTCTGCAGAAATCTGAGAAAGAAATGAAAGAGCTGGCACAAAACCCAACACTCTCATTTCAGAATATAACACGACACAAACTTTGTCTAAACCTCTTCAACAAAAAATCAAAACAAAAAAATAATATAAAATATTTTATTTATTATATTATATATATACACGCATATCCATTCACACTCATTTCACAATCCTAGCCTAGAAGAGACCCACGATATATCAAACTCATATGATTATGATGACTATGATATATTCAAATCAAGATACCCTCAAGAGAAAAGGAAAAAAATTTCAATTTTCAACCCCATCACAATTCAACTATTCTTAGCTTTGAAGTTTGAGCTCAAACTCCAACATTCCAAACTTGCATAGAGATAAAAATCTAATCTTTTAAGATAAAGAGAAAAACAAAAGATAGATTTTTGGTGAGGTGTAAAGAGTAAAAAAAAAAAAACTTTGCAACTCTGTTTTGTTCTTTTTTGTGTGTTAATATGAGTAACTGGTTGGGTTTTTCTCTTACTCCACACTTAAGGATTGATGAAGAATTTGGAAGAGAAAATCAAGAACATGTAGGAGAAGGTGAAGAAAGAGGAACCTATGTTGTTCCTCCTTCTTCTCATCATCATCCTCATCACTTTTCTGTTATGCCTTTGCGTTCTGATGGTTCACTTTGTGTTTCTGATTCCTTTAGACACTCTGTTACACCTCAAGGTATCATTGCATGCCATCATATTTAATAACTATATAGTATTTTTTTATTTGGGTTTATTCATTTTGCATAAACTTGTATATTTCATCTTTTGAAATAGTTTTTTTGTTTTTGTTTTTATTGATTTGTCCTCAAAAGGGTGTTTTTTTTTTTTTTTGTATTTATTTTGCTCTAAACCATTTGCATGTTGCTTGAAATACTTTCTTTTTATGCTCTTTCCTTTGATTCTTGCCTAAAGTATGAAATTTTGCTATGAAAAAAAAATAGTACTCTTTTTTATTGTTTTGGTTTTATGTTTAGACCAATAAAATTTGTATATGATATTTTGATTTTGTGGTGGCAGAATGGAGATATGATAATGCAATAACTGGTGGAAATTCAAATGAAGAAGGACCAAAACTTGAAGATTTTTTGGGATGTTACTCAAATTCTTCACTAGCTGAAACAAAAGTCTTTTGTTCACAACATGACCAAAACCAAAATAGTACTAATTCTAAAATCAATGTTAATGTGGCACCAAGTTTTTGCACTAATAATAACAACACAGAAATTGAAACTAGGGAGAATCTCACAAACCAATCTTCATTGATTCACTCTTTC
>NC_021166.2:57209151-57227539 GCF_000331145.2 Cicer arietinum | reverse complement strand
TTCCATGCATATAATGATAACAACAACAATAATCAACATGCCTTAATCTCAAATAATAATAGCATGTACAAGTCTTGGATGATTCAATCTCAATTTTCTGATGGGAAAAATTGTAATGAGGCAAATGGGTCATGTAATTTTCAATCACTTAACTTGACTATGAGTCCAAGTGTGCAAAATGGGGTTGTTGGTGTTGGTGCAATTTCTAATGTTCAGGTGAATGAAGATCCTAGAAAAAGGTCTTTGTCAAAATCTAATGCTAGAGAACCTGTCCCTCGAAAATCTATTGATACTTTTGGACAGAGAACTTCTCAATACCGTGGTGTTACTAGGTATGACTAATTAATTTTTGTTTCAAAATATATTTATTTTTGTTTATTATGTAGTTTCATCCAAGGTTCTAAATGTGTTCATCTTGATATATATTTGATATTGTGATGATATTTTATCTCATGATTAGTTATCTATATTTATTTCCTCATTAATTTTTGTTAAATTTTGATTTTTTTTGGGATGTATGGATTTGTTTAGGCATAGATGGACTGGGAGATATGAGGCCCATTTGTGGGATAATAGCTGCAGAAAAGAAGGGCAAACTAGGAAAGGAAGACAAGGTGAGAGAATCATACCTTTTGAATTTTATTTTTTTTTATAAATGTTTTTTATTTTATATTCTTTGGATTATGTTGTCATTGATTAAGGAAGCATGTTTTAGGACTATTTTCAAGAACCAAAATTAGTCCTTTAACATCTTTTCTATTTTTCAATCTTTTCTTTTCTTTCCTCTCTTGTTTTGAAAGAGAATATACTAACAGTCTGTTTCATGCACTTGTTGGATTCTTCTCCTTTCATGGATTCTTCAAATCTTTCTCAGTTTACCTTGGTAAGTAACACTCTTACATATGCATTTGTACTCTCTCTTTACTTCTTTACCAACCATGTAATGTACTAGTAACTCTTGAGATATACATTACTCAATATAAAGCATTGATATGTGTGCTTGGTTTCTCACAATCATTTATGACTTTAGGTAAACAAGAATTTAATTTTGATGGAATGTATTTGGAAAATTGATGTATTCAAGTTTAAATATTTGATCTTAATCACAACCAATCGTATATGTAACTTTTAAAATTGTTTCAATAAAGTTCAAATTTTAATTAAAGTCGAATAGTTTAAATGATCATATCATTAACAATATAACTTTTTTACACCTATTAATTCATTACAATTAAATTTAAACATATTTCTATTATTATTAGGTGGTTATGACAAGGAAGAAAAAGCAGCAAAGGCTTATGACTTAGCTGCACTGAAGTATTGGGGTCCTACAACTCACATAAATTTCCCTGTAAGGTTTCTGAGACTTGCAAAGTTCTCTCCTTTGGAAAAAAAGACTTACTAATTCAGTAGACTTAAAACAGTACAATATAATAGAAGGAACAAAAAAAAATTATTTAGTAAAGTCAAATATTTATTGTATATTTAATGTATGCAGCTTGAAGTTGAAATATAGCATATAGTTAGTAACTGTGATCACACTATGTATCTACTTCTTTCTTAAATGCTCAGTTAAGCACTTATGAAAAGGAACTTGAAGAAATGAAGAACATGACAAGGCAAGAATTTGTGGCCAATTTAAGAAGGTAGTACCATTAAAAAAAATCCATTTAATCTTTGTTTATATCTTTTATTCAATATGAGGAATTAATTGTCCTTTTTGCTTCCCTATGACAGGAAGAGCAGTGGATTTTCAAGAGGTGCATCTGTGTATAGAGGTGTGACAAGGTATGGCCCTAAAGTGATGTGCTTTATCATTAATATTAATATTGGTAAAGTTTTTATATGAATTATTATATTCTGCAATTTTCAGCTTTTTTTTTAATTAATTAATATGGAGAATTATTGGCTAACATTTATCATTTTCCTCTTGTCCCCTTTTCAGACACCATCAACATGGAAGGTGGCAGGCTAGGATTGGAAGGGTTGCAGGAAACAAGGACTTGTATCTTGGTACATTTAGTAAGTTTGCTACCATCCCTCACTATTGCCTTTGTTTCAAGCTTCCTTTTTTCATTTATTTTTTCTATTTTCAATTATGTATTTCCTTTCTTAATGCATGCTAGTGTAAATTATAATCCACTTTTTTTTAAGGCAGGTGTTAGTAATTAGTTGTCATGTTAATATTTTCTCATTCGTTAGGGTTTGAATCTCGGTTTTTTAACTCCTTCAATCATTAGCTCAAACTAGTTAAGCTATCCACTCGCGTGTCTCCATAATTTGTCTTTTCATGTATCTAGTTTTCATTTGAGTATCTTGATATTTTTATCTAATAAAAGTCCCCATTTGTTGATTTACATTCCATTAGGAGTAGTAAACTGTCATTTTGGTTTCTAAATGTATAAGGCGTTATCACTATATCCATTAATGTATCAAAATTACAAAAACATCCCAAAGTGTATTTTTTACGAAAAATACATTTTAAGATCTAAATGAATAATGAAAGTCACATTTGAGGAATAAAATGACTGTTTAATCTTCGCTAGGCTTTCTAATTATCAACATTTGTTGATTCCCTTTAGATGATAGTGTTGAATATAATGTCTTTAATTTATGATATCATGTGTCTAGTTTTCATTTGAGTATCTCTAACTGGTGAACCATAACAATCCTATAGGCACACAAGAGGAGGCTGCAGAAGCATATGATATTGCAGCAATTAAATTCAGGGGAACAAGTGCTGTGACCAACTTTGACATAAGTAGGTATGATGTGAAGAGAATTTGCTCAAGCTCAACTCTAATTGCCGGAGATCTTGCGAAACGGTCACCTAAAGACTCAGCTCCTGCAGTCATTACCGAGGACTTCAATTCGTGCGGAAGCTCGTCGACACCTTCTCAGCCGCCTCCTATGACAATCACCGATAGCAAACAACATTCCGATGAATTGTCCAACATGGTGTGGAATTCAAACAGCGACGAGCAACATCATAACGAGTGCGGAAACACCAACATCACCGAATCGTCGCTGCAAGGTTCACCTAGCAACAAGAATGAAATGAATCCTCAAAGTCCTAAATGTGCTGTTGGAATTCCTAATGAATTTGGAGTGAGTGGAACAGATTATGGACATGGTTACTTCAACCTTCATGGACCAAAATTTGATGATGGAAACAATGAAAATGATCACATGAACAACAATAGGCTTGGAAATTTGGGTTTGGTTAATCAAGTTCCTATGTTTGCTTTGTGGAATGAATGAATGAATGAAGGGAATGTTTGAGACACATTAAAAATATTATTATTAGCTTAGGAAAAACTAAGATATGATGTCAGAATATTATTATTGAATGAATTATTGTTGTTTGGTATATGTTAACTTTTTTTTTCTGTTGAAGAAAAGTAATATGTCAGAAATGTTGATCTCTATGTGTTGAGTAGGTAGGGTACATATACTAATTAGACCAAGATTATCTACTTTGGTGGAAATGTAAAATGTTGCATAAAACCAATCATAAGATTCGTACAAAACTTTGAAAATGAAAATTACTATATAGTATATGCTCTGTGGCCAGTAACACAATTTTTCTTTTCATATAAATTATCATTTGGCAAGTTGTCACGAGTACTTTTTCTTTGACTACAAAGATATTTTCATGCATGAATCTTTATAGAAAATTGGTTCTGTTTGTCATGCAAATTAAAAGAGGGTGATAAATTAATGGAATGTGGTGGGGAAATAAAATAGTGACATCTATGTCTTTTGGCATCAAGACAAATAAGAAAGACAAAGATGAGAAATTTCTCTACTTAGCATCATAATGTTACTTTCATGTTCTTAAGCATTTGCTTTAAAACAAGTACCAACCGTGTGAGAAAAAACACCCCTTATTTGATCTCCCATTTGTCAGACTTAATTTGATGTTGTGTTCTCAAAATCACATTATGTTTCATATTACGCAAAGATTATCAAAATCATGTGATTTTGTAAAAGTTATATTATGTAGTTTTTGTAAAATCACAGTGACTTAATATGATTTTGTCAATCTCACCGTAAAATCAAACATGTACAAAGTAACATGCAATATATCTATCAGATATTGAAACGTGATTATATCGATTAAACATGGATGAATTTAGTTAATGTTATAGTTAATTAATACTTAACATATAATGTGCGTTTAGTTTTATAGTGACAAAAATTGATTTTTGTTTTTAGTTAAGTAGTCTAATAGTTACATTCACACACCCAAAGTATAAAGTAGTGGACAATCTTAGGTTTGATTTTTGTTTTTAGTTAAGTAGTCTAATAGTTAAATTCACACACCCAAAGTATAAAGTAGTGGACAATCTTAGGTTTGAATGTCGTTGTAGCTACCAAATGACTTTGGATTAATTGATATTATAAAATTAATTAAGGTTAAAATTTAGTCGAATATTGTAGTCATCGTGCTAAATTTGATGTTTAGCTGACTATCTGTGTGATCAGTTGATTAGTCAGTGTTTGATTGATTCATCGTTTGCTCAACTGATAAGATGATATTTAAACTAATTGACACTTGAAACAATGATCCCTTTTTTGATCAAGCGATTACGCTAAGAAATAAACTCTATTTCTAAGTTGTGAGTTTCTAGACTACTCAAAATAGTGTGGAAGGATAAACTATTATCTAAGGTTGCATGAAAAATGAAGGAAAGCAAAAAAGGTATGTAAAGACTTGTTTGATTGGTTGTGTGTTGAATATAAGCTTTACAATGAGTGCTTATAGATTTAATATAACTAAACAACCTACACAAACATTGTTTGTCATCTTCTTTTCCCCACTATCAAACAATGTTCTTTGCCCCACTACTATATTACATCATGTAATCATGGCTAACACAACTAATATAGGAAATTTCTGTGTAGGTTGAGTTACAACCCAAAACCATCTATTATGGTAAGTTATTTACTTCCATATTAGCCAATCATGTCATTCATAACCTATTATTTAGGGAATAAGTCTTCATACACATTCTTGACTTAGTGAGCGAATATTTTGCTCATACAATTTAGTTGAGGGCATAATTGTAATTGTATGGTTGAATGATTGGTTGTCATCTACTTGTGTTCTCCATATTCCTATTTTTGAGGAATGCTTGACCACTTTTTCATTTAAATTGAACTTGGAGTCCGTTTTATCTTCTTTTTTTTTCTATCTTCTTTTTTTTTCCTCTTTAACACACCATTTATCATGCCACATAGGAAAATGGTTAATATGACATTTTGACTTGATCAAATCTACGTTGCAGTGTTGCAGTCTTTGGGGCTCCCATTAAACATAATTGTGACCCTAATAAGACCTAATAACAACATCCAAAATCATTATTGCAATGCATCTAATATGAAAATACTTCTGTTAAAGCCTATAAGAGTCTCCAAGTCCATTTAGATTTGGTAGTCGCATTTAATCGACAATCGATAGCTATCAACCGATTCTACATAAGTGGATTCCAACGTCGGTTGATTGTGAGATAGTTGATAGTCAAGTCATTTCACTTCAGCCTAGTGGATGAACATCCATTAAAATCATGAAATTCACATATTTTGACAATGTAATTCAAATCAACTTATATTGACCCGAATAACTTGAAATTAAAATTAGGTCGATTCGAATCACCTTATCAAAATTTCTTTGAATTGAAATTATGTTGATTTGGATCAACATACTAATGTGATTTGAATAAACATACATGTTTTAGAATTTTAGCGCATCAGATTTGTTTGCACATTTCACTACATATAAAAGCCTTCATCATTCATTCATGAGCAAGAAACACCACTTTTTCTCTTTGAAATTCATTGATCACAAAATCCCTTTGAAATCTCTTATATTCTTTGATGTGAGTCATTTACGGTGAGAAAACTAGATTGGATTCTTTGTATGTGAGTGTTCAATATAGTGAGAATTGAAAGTGTTTCAATTATAAATTGTTGAAGAAAAATAATTGATTTCTTTTCACCTAGATTGGAAATTATGGGTTTTTAAGTTTCATGATCTTCAAGCTGTGAATGGAGAAAATTTCATCTAGATACAAGGCTCAATGATTTGATGCTTCAAGATTGAAGTGGTAGTTGTTTCAAGTCGAAGATCAAGATTAGATTTGAAAGGGTTTCAATATTTGAAGGATTTGAAGGATTCAACAAAAACTAAAGGGATTTAATTCAAAGTGCTTTAGAGGCTCAAGGAATTTCTTATTGTAATCAAACATACATTCGATTGTATGAAAAAGAAAGAAATTCTCTCACATTGTAAGGGGTTGGAGTAGGCCAGGTGACATAATTCGTATATAAATTTGGTGTAATTTATCGCTCTCTTAATCTCTTTAATTTTTGTAATTGTTGTTAATGCAATTTTATAATAAATTTTTCCATTCTTGATGAATTTTTTGCATATTTGATTCTTGAACCTTTTTAACATAAAAATTTGATTTACAAAGGAGAAAAAATTAAAATTTATGTGACATATCATAGATCTTATGTTGTTTTCGTGTTAAATCTTGATTTGAATTTATTTTATTTTATTTTACTTTTATCTAGTCTTTTTAATTCTAAGGTAAAAATGAAAACTTTAAAATTGTGCAAAATTTTGATTAAGTTGTTAACTGAAATTGCATTACTTTGTTCTTAGTGACTTGATTATTGTAAAATTAGTTTGTGATAGTTCTATCCAAAACGTATGCCAATTGTGTGTGATCGATTTGCTAACAAGTAAATAATTACCTAATTGAATGAAGGTTCAATTAGTAAATTAAGTACTTTGTTGTTTTATTTTATCAAGTCTTTGTATTTTGCAATCAATATAGTGATTTGTGTTGAATTGACTCTAATAGCGTTTTGATAAGAATTTACAAACAATTTAAAATTTTCATTTTCCATTTACGTATCAAATAATTTATCCATCTTCTATAAATTACGGGAAATCATATAATCTAACATAAATTAAAATATTATATATTTGACTTTAATAAGTCCCTAAATTTTAATTGAGCTAACTCATTAGATAATAATCCAACTCTTACAATAAGTATTGTACGGTGCAATAATAGGTAATAGAATATGCAAAATCAACATATCAAGTCATGCAAGAAAGGAAAATAGAGATAACTTTTGTATTGATCAAAAGAGAAAGATAGTTACAGTAGTAGATTAGTAGATATAATGAAATTTATATATCCAAATTAAAACAATTAATTTTTAACTATGGTAACTAACTCCTAACTAAAACATCTAACTTGTAACTAATTTTACATCTCTAATATCCCTCAACAAGCTAGAAGGTGTTGGCAGCACTTCTAGTTTGGGATGAATAATACAATATTGTAAAACAATAAAGAAATATAATGACAAACGTTGAAATATATTGACTAAAAGATTTTTTTTAGAAGATTTATTCTTCATTTGAAATAAGAACAAGAAAGATTCGAATGCAATCTTACTTTTTTTATGTAGTAAGTGTTGAATCGATGTAACACATCCATGCAATATCTTCTTTTGCGTTTTTTAAAAGAAATCGCATGTGTAACTCTTTGGTCGTTAAAACTTCTAAATGAAAATCCAGTTATGGACTTTTTTTAGAAGTGTTGAATCTAACGTTTACACTTTCATGCAAGATCTTGCTTGCATTTTTTTTAAATGTCAATTTAGCTAAAAAAGAAGAAATACAATTACAAACAAATGCATTTGACTCGATATTTTCATATTTGACAAAAGTTGTTAATGTTGAAACAATGTCTTTATCAAAGCATTGAAGAAGTCTTGGGTTTTGAAATAATTTTGCTGACAAACACGTTTTCCTTAATGCTCATTGTTTGATGGTTTTTTTATTTTATTTTATTATCATCATCAAATGAGATAATTCTAACGTGGAGTTTGAGAGGGAAAGACAAGAAAATGAAGAAATAAAAAGAAATAATTAGTTTTGAATGGAGAAAAGAGAGAGAAAAAATGAATAAATTATTCTATAATCAAATGAAAAAAAAAATCAGTTAAATTTCTATGAAAATTTTCCTAATAAATATTTTATGAAAAAAATAGTAGAATAACTAGTTATCTTATACCATATAATAAAGACATTTTTTGTATTGATCAAATAAAAAATAATAATTATATATAATAAAATATATATATCCAAATTAAAAGAACTAATTTCTAACTAAAATAATTAACTTATAAATAACATCTAACTAAAATATCTAATTTGTAATTAATTTTAATTTTGCATATAGAAAATAGTCTGCTACAATACACGGGTGGGTATGGTGCGCACTCACCCAAAAGATATTGGCCTTGTCGTAGGAAAATGTCCCTTTTTGACTTGAGAGTTGAGAGGAAGGGAATGGATGAACGGGGAGGTGCCTTAAATTGCGTGCCTATTCTCCAATTTTTTTTGTTCTAATGCATGTTGTCATTTTACTACAAGACAAAAAAAAAAAAACCACTGCCTATGTTTTTAAGAAAATAAAATAAAACTAAATTACACTTTTGTTGTCTAAATTTATGTTTGAGTTTCACTTTTTGTTTTTTTCAAAATTTTGTTTGTTTTGTTTTAGTGCATTAAATTATAAATACTAGGTAATTTAATCTTTTGAGTAGCTTTAATTTTATTCTAGTCACATAA
Organism: Cicer arietinum; assembly: GCF_000331145.2. Classification (NCBI taxonomy): domain Eukaryota; kingdom Viridiplantae; phylum Streptophyta; class Magnoliopsida; order Fabales; family Fabaceae; genus Cicer; species Cicer arietinum. The sequence goes on along the minus strand of NC_021166.2, from coordinate 57,218,880 downwards.
ATTATAAATATTAAATATTTAAATTTAAATAATAAAATTTAGATATTTTGATATCTTAAATATTTTAAGTTATAATGTTTATAACTTAGACGATTAAAATTTTAATATTTATAATTTAAGAGATTAAATTATAATGAAAATAATTTACAAGATTAAAATATCTAATATTTATAATTTAAAAGATTAAAATTAAATAAATCAAATTTATAAAATTATAATAAAATCTAAAATTAATTTAAAAGACCAAAAATGTTATTTAACATAAAATAAATTAAAGAAATATATTGTGAAAATTGCATTTGCTAATTTAATATTTAAAAATCATTCAGATTATCACGGTGGTGCTATTGAAAAGTAAAAATTAATTATGCTTGATGTCATAATTAACTAAAATGGGATGTTTTCGTGGTTAGCTTAAATGGGTGGTCAACTATGAATCAACAACAATACATTATATTATTGGTATAAGTTAAATACTTTTTTTATGTTAAAATGATCATTTAATTAATGTTGATTTAACTAATTAAATTTTAAAATATACATTAATTTATTTATATTTTTATTGAATTAATATTAATATAGTTACTATCTTAAGTATAAAAAATTAAAAAAACCGTTAATTTATAATAACCACTACCATCAATCGTTATTAGAGTTTTGAATTATTTTTAAACATTAATTTACAATTGACTATTTATAAATTGTAGTCTACCATAACATTCATATTTTAAGCAGTGCGATGCATCGTTGACTAACTATAAGTATTTAAGTTATAAAAAATTCCTAACTTTAGAACGTTATAATATATTTTGTGGTGTGGATGTCTATCTTCATTAGGTTTGAGAAATTAAAATCATCCCCATTATTTTGTAGTTTATTAGGAAATTAGATTATCAATTATAATTGGGTTATATTGTTATAATTCGTAATTGTTTGATGTAGATCAACGATTGAGATTGTTTGATGTAATAAAATTAATCGTATGATTTAAATCATTCAACTTAAAATCAACTCTTTGAAATTAACTAATACATAAAATTGTGTTCACTATATAGAATTGCGATATGCTTTTTATGTAGTTAAGTTTGTTTTCTTAGTTAATTAGTTAATACCTTATTTATAAGAAGGGGGTTCTTTCTTTTTAAATCACAAGTTACATATTTCATTATACTTTGTTCGTCTTACATTAAACGTCACATATTAAAAATTTAATAATTAAAATTAATAAAAATTGTTTTATCAAAATTAGTTGTTTTTAATTATTTATGCATTTTCTGTTATTATTAATATAAATTATAATAATATTTTAAAAGTTATGTATTTAAGTCCTATTGTTTTAATAGACACTTTGCTAGCTAAAATTCATATGAATTAGATTATGGTTTTTTTGAAAGTTATGTTTTCTTTTTGTGGTGTGATTCACTTAGAGGGACAGTACACAAATAGTTTTTTCTCCTTAAATATATGAAAAAATTAATTAAAAAGTTGATGTATTTGCTACAAAATTTAAGTTAAATATATAAAATTTATTTAATTCATTTATGTTTATATTTAAAAGAGACTTGTGTTAGTTCTTAAGTTCTACATCAACTAACAAATAACGATATTGTTAGATTGAACGTTTTCTTATAAGTTCAAATCTAAAATCTCACAATTATATGAGTTAATTATGGTGATATTTACCATCTTTTCTAAAAAAAAAACTTTAAAAAAGAGAGTGTTGAATAAAAAAGAAAGAACAAATTGAGTGTAAATTTAAAGTAAGAGGAAAAAATATTCAAAAAATTTAATGGTAAAGATATAAGTGTCATAAATAAGTGGTTATAAATTATATAAATAATAATTTAAAAAAAATAAGAGATGAAAATTTATTATAAATTAAAATTACACTAATAACTATTTTCTAACCTTTTTTTGAAGTTCTTCGAAAGAATTTGAATTCCTGCTATTAATAAATATAACTTATATATCCAATTGATTTTTTGAAAAATATCAATAGCTAATAAACTATAATAGAAATATCGTATATTTTAATTTGATGTAGACTGCTATTTTTAATGTAATTTTAATTATTTTTTATTTTACATTTATTAATAATAATAAATAAATTAATAAAAATTATTTTTTTTAATATATAAAAAAATTAAACATCGTTTATTTGAAAAGAAGCCGATTGATTTTAATTATCGACCAAAAGGAAATAGTTTAAAATCCTTATTATAGGTTGAATGAATGCAAAAGGGGACAAACAAAATTTATCACTGCAACAAAATTTGTACGTATTGAAGGGGGGCCCTTTGGGGGTTTGCTACAGAGAGAAAATTTAGTGAGAGATTTTGTTCAGAAGAGAAAAATATGCATATAATGGCAGAGAGGGCCATGAGACGCAAGAGACACAGAAAAAGACACAACATGTATAGGACAAGATGCTTAAAACATCCAGAGACATTTCTCCATCATTACTTCCCCTATTTCCAACCTATAGTACATGTTTGTGATGCCATCGCCAAATCTAAATAGATACAATACATCCCTTACAAAATTTCAATGTAGACGTGTAGTACGGTATATATATTAATCAATTTTGTATCTTTTCTTTCAAAGTGAGAAATTAATTAAAAAAATTAAAAATTAGTATTATAACTATTTTTTAGATAATTATATATGTATATAATATTAATAATTTATTTATTTATGTTTAAAAATGAATTGGTCATTTTAGAAGAACTCAATTCGTCTCACATGCATATATGGTTATGTGAAATAATTAAATCATAAATGTTTTCATAAAAGTGTAGATTCAGTTTAATTTGTGGTGAATTGTTTGTAGAATATTAAAAATAGTTTTAATATTATTATTTTTAAATTTAAATTTGATTCTATCTTAAAATAAAAATTAATGTTGCTTTGGTAAGCAAACAGATCCTTATAAATAAATAAATAAATAAAATTCCTACAGTAAATAAACTGTATTTTTTATATAAAAAATTATAATAAATATTATATATATATTTCATTTATTGCATTTAAAACAAAATAAATTAGTTATTATTTAAGTAACAAAAGTTAAATAAAATATATCAATGTACCTATAATTCACGAGACCCATTTTAATTTTTTAAAGGTTTATTATTAAAGTAGACATGGATGAATTAATGCTTAAAAGTGAGGTAGCTTGACAAGTCCCACTAAAACAACTCATGACGAATTGCACCATTAGACATGTTTTAATCTTTTTTTTTTTTAACAATCGAGCTGAGAGATGCTTTAATATTCAATGCAAAAGTATATAAATGTTTATAAACGTAGTTAATAGAGTAAATATTTAAAGTAATCTTGTAGTATTATATCAGTCTAGTTAACGACACTCTAAAATAATTTATGAAATTTTATAATTTTAATCAAATATTTATAGATATCTAAATGACGATATATTGAATAATATATTTCTATACAATTCTATAATTTGAACTAAATATTTATAGATACCTAAATGACGTGAAGTTGAGTAATATATTGAAAGTGAATTTAAGACCAAGTTAATATTATTCATGGCATGCTACAATTAATGGATAGGTGGTACTAGTGCTATAATATGCATGGGATTAAGTAGATTGTGTAGGCAAGAATAGGATGAGAGGTGATTTCAGAGATTGCATGGGTTAGATGCTGGCGTGACAGTTTCAGCATTTTTATATCATCTATATATTTTTTAAATATTTATATATGTACTTCATTTTTGTGCCTTTATTTAAAGAGTGCAATTTTGTTATGGGTGGAAGTGGAATAGACATGTCATTCTCTATAGTCTGCATGCATACAACAGCCTATGGTTTATGCTTCCTGCAATGCTACCTACCAATTGTAGAATCAACTCTTGTGATATTCGAGTTTAATCAAACATTTCAAATCTAATCAAAGATTGTTGGAAAAGATTGGTCGTGCTTATAGGGTCAACGTGGTATGTAGACTAGAATCTAATCCAATATTTTTTATTTTGCAAATATAGAATTGTTTTTATTATTATATAATTCATTTACCTCCGTGACTTTACCTCCGTGAATTAAACTAGTGAATTGCAACACATTGTCAATTTGCAAATTTACAAATGAACCACTATACCCCAACTACTTTATGATCATATTGTCTATATTTGACCATATCACTTACACTCAAAGAACAAATGTTGAATTGTTTCTTACTACTCGCAGCCACGCTTAAATAACCTATTATCAATAACATTGACCCCTCTTTGATACAAGTTTTCCCTCATTGGTAATCTATTGCCAAATAAACGCCACACAAACTTATTCCAAATGAGTAGCTTCTTGCTATCACATAGAATCACGATTCTTTAAAATTATTGCGTGTTTAATGCTTATATGGAGAAATATAGTTTATACTATAGAGTACTAGTTTGAATTATTGCCACCCATCTATTTGGTTAAGAAAATACAACTACCTCTCTTTTTCTTCTTTATTCATTAAAGATGAGCGATTTATGATCATTTTTTATTCAAAATTCCTTCTCTAATTGTATTTTATTTTAGTAGAATAAGATATTTTTACTAGAATATATGCAAACATAAATCACTTTAAATCAACTCATGCTTTTAGGTGACAAAAATTGATTTTGAATAAATTATTTGTGTAAAATTGATTTTAGTTAAGAGTAAGTTAAATATAATATGATTTGTATTTGAATGTATTTACATAAACGTGAGTTTAACAATATAAATTTTAGTGTAAAACACATTTAAACTCGTAAAATACAAATTTTAACTTCAAATTAAATTAAATTCTTCAAATCAAATTAAACATGTGAAAATAAATTTACACTTTTAAAATTGATTTTAACTCTCAATCACAAATACACTAAAATCAATTTTACAAGATCTAATTATTTTAAAATTAATTTTAGTTATTCAGAATCAAACAAAGATTTAGTTTTTCACCGTTATAGTTGATCTAATGAGTGTGCCTAACAAAAAAATCAAACCACTATACTAGATCAAATAATGAATAAAGGTGTGACCATATATTAATATTAAGATAGATATAGGGATATCCCCATTCCTCCAAATGGCCATCTGGGGTGTCCTATAGCAAGCAGCTGAAGTTTAACCACTGCAAGCAATGTAGCCTCAATTTCCAAGGCATTGGCACTTATAATACCCTTTTCTTCACTTCAGTGTCCTTAAACTCAAAACTTTCGCACTTTTCTCATAATATCTTTATTTTTTTATCCCCTTTTTGAAAATAAAATTGACAATGTAGTAAAGCAAAAACGATGGGTCGTGGGAACAACAAACAATGAAGTCTACTTTTTAATCCACAATGAGACTAAAATAACTTTTTCTTTTGGCTCATGCATTCCACACACCTTTTTACCCTTCATTCATTTCATAGCATTGCTATGTCTCAACAATTCCAACATACCACCTTATGTCCCTACATTTATCTCAAAATTACTAAATTGCCATTAGATGATATTTTTTGGTAGTGAGTTGTGAATGGGACAAAACATTGATGAGGATAGGAGATGCCAATGCCAATGGCATGCATAGGTTGGATAGACATAGGCATAAGAGCAAAGAAAGAGCATTAGGACAAATCTTAGCTGACATTTTTGGCAAAAGTCACTGCCTTCATGCGGCTATTGAGCTGGATCCGCCCAACATGCTTCTTGCTCTCTTTGCTTACTTGCTTTTTTCCACTTTTTTTATTATACTTATTTCTCTCTTACAATAATTCACTCTTTTCATTATTTTATACAATTTTTCAAACTGAATCAAATAAAAAAGAACAATACTTTTATTAAATCATCTCTTTTTAGTTATATTTATAATTAAAAATTTATATATTTAGATTAAATAAATTACTTTTATTTATAAATAGGAAACACATCAATGTAAAATCAAAGAGAACTAATAATCTCATTAAAGATATAATGTATAACTAATTAATACTTTTAATAGTGGAATTCTAAACTTGAACATAGATTACACCTCGTTTGAGTGGAAAGTCTAATAGATCATATGTATCAACTACAGTTGTTATATGCTCTACTACTATAGCATTATCTTCCTTTTTAAAATGTAAAAAAAAAACTTCATTCATGAAAAATATGAACACAGATCAAAAGATTTGTTTGATGTATTTTTGAAAGTATTTAAAAAATGTTTAAATAGATTTTTAGTTTCATATTTTCCAAAAATTAAATTTTTAGTTTTTTTTAAAAGTTAAAGTTTTTATCCCAAACTTTCATTTTTCTTTTTTTGAATTTTCCACCATAATTTTGGAGTTTTTTTTTTTTTTTTATGGTTTATTCATTAAGGATATGGTAGTGCTTATTTGGTCATTGAAATATCTACGTCATTAATGTTTTCTTCATTCATTATTAAAATAAAATCTACTTCCACCTGATTACATTTGTATTATTGGGAAGCCACTTTCTTATGAAAAATAGTTATCTAACATAATTTTCCAAACCCTCTAAAGATGCTTAAACCAGGAAATCATTGATATGATAAAAGTATTCAAGACTATGCAATCTTTTACACTTGAAGAGTATGAAGATTTACGAATCTGGGTTTCCAAAAAATGTTTTTATATGTTCTATTTTAAAGATTAAATATTTTACAAACAATAAAAAATAAAATAAAAATTAATGACATGAATATTTTATTGACTACATAACTACTGCCACGTCATTAATGAATATACCACATCAACAAAAAAATATCCTTAAAATACGGTGGGAAAAAAATTTCCAGAAAACAAGAGCAAGTTGGGGACCAAAAATTCATATTTTTAAAATGAGACTAAAACTTTAATTTTTACAAAATAAGAGACCAAAAGGAAATTTAATTTTTTAAAAACTAGTTTTATTAATTTTTCATTCGTATTTATTTGTCTAAAAACAGGAGAAATTCAATATCTTTTAACAAATGAATGAAGAGAATGGTGACCTCTATACTATGACGTCTCTTCTCACTTGAGTAACATTTTACTTAAATAGATATGATCTATAAAATAAATATAATGTTTAAGTTTAACATATTCAATATCGTAGAATTTTGTAGGTCTCTCACTTAGTTTGTTTATTTTAAAGGAATACTTACATTTTTTCAATGAAAAAGTTTTCTCGCACTTATTTCTAGACTTTGTCTAATAATGTGCACAAGTATGATACTCTTGCATCATACACATTTATTTTTATCAATTGGGTTATAAAATCCATCACACCTCATTTGATTCAGTGGCAAGACTTATTAAACCAATCTCATTTTATTCAATAGTGAGACTTATTAATCGAATAGTATCAACAAATTTATACTTAGGATAAAATTTATTTCACTTGTGCATCTCAGAAGATCTCAATTAGTGCACATTTTGACACTACAATGTTTGATACATCGGTGAGAGCATATTTTTTTAAAAACAACGAGACTTACTTTTTTTATATAACCATTCCGATTTATTTCGTACATTTTAAAGTAATATTTCAAGAATTGATAAATATTTTCGTAAAAGAAACTAATTTGTAAATATGTAAGCCCAACCCGTCAGCTCCATCGCAATGGTTGCAGCTGAGACACTTTTGAAACTAATTCGTAACTTGGGCTAACGAACTTCCTTATGGTCCAGCCCAGTTCAATGCTACTAAGACTGCTTTAAGCCCAACTTTGTAAATTGTATTTGTTTATTATTTATTTTAGAAGCTACTTTTAAGCTAAAAGATGTTTGATAGATTACTTTTTAAAAGCTCTGATCATATTTAAAAAAAGCATTATCTAATATATTTAAACATAAAGAAATAAATTGTATTAAAAAGTTTTATTATTAAAAAATATTAATATTTTTTTAACTATATGATTTTCAGGAGAACGAGACTAGTAATTCTAAATTTGATAGAATGATAATGAAAATCTGACTAATAATTGAAGTTTATTAATCACTTGAATTAAATTACTTAATAAAAAACATGAATTTTTACAACATATTTTTTAAAAAGTAATTTAATTATTTTAATGATATCATAAATTATATCGAAAGAGATTACTTAATAATTTATGTCCAGAAAATGTAAATCATTTTTTTTTGAGTATTAAAGTGTAAATAATTTATTATCATTGCGTTGTCATAATTTATTTAATCATCTAATTAAGGCAATAGTCTTTTTTGGTTATAGTCTAGTTTATTGCTACATATATCGTTCTTGGAAAAGGATTCTCTGACTTAGAGGCGGGAAAGGCACCCTACCTTTCACTCATTTTGTGCCATTAGATTAATCAGATGCTTCAGAAAGAGCCACGTGGCCTTATTATTTTTAAACTAAAAGCATCAGCCTTTTCCACTCTTTCTTCCTCAAGTTCACTTAGAACCCTTCATTTCCATGGCATCTTCATTCCCCCACACCTCTGTCCACTGACCACCGCCGCGCGCCGCTATTGTCTCCTGCACTACAATCTGTTATCAATCTACTTTCTGCATTGTCATATTCGGGTAATAAAAGAACTCCACTAAATTTTTTTTTTCCACAAATATGATCTTTTTTGCTTTCTAATTCCTGTATAAAAGAGTTGGAAGCTATGTTTATCTTGGTTGTATTGATTGTGTTAAAATAATAGAGTAGAATGTTATTAGTAATGCCAAATTATTTTTGTAGAGCTATTTTAATTTGTTATACTTGTTTTTTTTTACTTTGAAGTTGTGATACCTACAAAACAGAGCAATATATGGTTCATTCATTATTCCATACTTTTTCTTTCATTTAATTATTTTATTAAATTTTTAGGTTACTTCATTTGGAAAGTTTGATCAAATATGTCATCTTCAAATGTTGATTGGAAGCCACGGGTTGGTATGAAATTTGATAATATAGATGTGGCTTATCAATTTTGGCTTACATACAGTGTCCATGCTGGTTTTGGAGTTAGAAAACGTTATGCGAACAAGAATAAAGACGGCACTATATCATCTTGTAGGTTTGTTTGCTCCAAGGAAGGGGTACGAAAGATAGACAAGAGAGATGTTTTTGTTAACATCCATAGAGCCGAGACTAGAACGGATTGCAAAGCAAGAATTTCACTTGTATGCAAAAATGGAAATTTTGTCATCCATGAATTTGTAGAGGATCATAACCATCCTCTACAACTTCTAGAGACAACACCTACAACTTCAAGAGACAACACACATGCTTGCATCACATAGGAAGATAACTGAAGACCAAACATATGAGTTTGATTTGGCTGATGATTCTGGATTAAGGCAAAAGTCAACATTTCAACTTATGAGCACACATGCAGGAAACAGAGCAAATCTTGGATTTACACGGTTGGATGTGAAAAATTACCTCAGTGCAAGAAGACAAAGAAGTATGATGTACGGAGATGTTGGTTGTCTTTCACAATATTTTCAACGACAATTGTTGGAAAATCCGTCTTTTTTTCACGCATACCAAATGGATATAGAAGAACAAATCACAAATGTGTTTTGGTGTGATGCAAATATGGTGTTGGATTACGGGTATTTTGGTGACGTTGTGTCATTGGACACTACATATTGTACCAATCATGCTAATAGACCGCTTGCTTTGTTTTCCGGTTTCAACCACTATAGGAGTTCGATCATTTTCGGTGCAGCACTATTGTATGATGAGACAATTGAGTCATTTAAGTGGTTGTTTGATACATTCTTACAAGCACACAACCATAAAAAACCAAA
>NC_021166.2:57206204-57207627 GCF_000331145.2 Cicer arietinum | reverse complement strand
ATTGGGAGTGACTGATTGGGAGTGACTGATTAGGAGTAATACTTTTGATATATTAATGATGTTACTAGAGTTGTAAGCATTTAGTTCATAGTGATATGTTGCGTAAAGAATTAGAAGATGTACCACATATGTTCCATATCTATTTTGCTTTATATTGTGTATCTGCATAATTTTGCTTTAATATTCATAGAATATCATTGTTGCGTTATTGTGTTTTTGTGCAAATCTATTTTGCTTTATATGAATCATTTAATTAATTTGACAAGAAAAATGTAGTGAAACAAAGATACTCAATTCATTATATTTAAAAATATTTTACAATAGAACAAGCGGTGTTGAATTCAGTATCAAATATATCCTATCTCTACTTTACAAAATTCCTATAATCAATCTTGAATTCTAAGTATCAAATTCTTTTGAGCAGTGTTGATGTCTTATTGCTTGTGTTATCAACTCTTTGGATGGAGCCTTTTGTGGGCAGAATCTGCAATTGTGTATAAATTCAGAAACTCGGCAGCATGGTCCTCATGATCAATCTGCAGTTGTGTATAACCTGGTCTTTCCAAGAACCCTTCAAGAACAAAAGAATTGTTAAAATAAAATAAAAAATAAAAAAACAGAAGAAATATTGTTTTAATCAGCTCCTTAAAGGTTATTAAAGTATATGATATGATATCAATATATTTGTATGTGAAAGCTTGTGTTATCAACTCTTTGGATGGAGCCTTTTGTGGGCAGAATCTGCAATTGTGTATAAATTCAGAAACTCGGCAGCATGGTCCTCATGATCAATCTGCAGTTGTGTATAACCTGGTATTTCCAAGAATCTGCAGTTGTGTATAAATTCAGAATCTGCAGTTGTGTATAACCTGGTCTTTCCAAGAACCCTTCAAGAACAAAAGAATTGTTAAAATAAAATAAAAAATAAAAAAACAGAAGAAATATTGTTTTAATCAGCTCCTTAAAGGTTATTAAAGTATATGATATGATATCAATATATTTGTATGTGAAAAGTATAGCAGAAATGTTTTTCTTTTTCAACTTCAGGCACAGCTTTTTAGTAAAGGCGCATGCACAGACCAAGAAGAAATTGTGTTGTATGCCTAACAAGTAACCAGAATAGGACGGTGTAGTTAAATGAACAAACAGCTAACTAGTACTCTAACAATTTTCACCTTTATTGCTCGAAACTAAAAATGCCTAACCAAACAATGAAAATTACTTACTTCATAGAGAGTTCTAAGAACTCTCAGATCTTTCACTTAAATCCTTCATCCAGTAAACAAAACTACAAATTTTGGAAAATCAACCACATGGGGAGTTCATAACTTCTAATAAAAACTTACTGACAGAACTGGATTACTTCAGAAAACTAATGTGCATGCAAGAAAGGGAATAACCCACAATCCTAGAGAATAAATAA
>NC_021166.2:57186980-57205150 GCF_000331145.2 Cicer arietinum | reverse complement strand
TCACCGAAACCAAATCAATAGGTGTTGATTCAGATGTGAAATTGGTATCTGGATCCGAAAAGCCACATACGGATTTCTGAATTTTTCGACACGGATTGGACGTTGCGAAGCCAAATTGGATCCATGGAAGCAGAGTGTTTAGAGCATGCGTTTTTCTTCTTCTTGAACTTCTGTTTAGGCCACGAGACAATAGCGGCGCGCGGCGGCGGTGTTCAGCGGCGGCGGTGGTCAGCGGCGGCGGTGGTCAGTGGACAGAGGCGTGGGGGAATGAAGATGCCATGGAAATGAAAGATTCTAAGTGAACTTGAGGAAGAAAGTGTGGAAAAAGCTGATGCTTTTAGTTTAAAAATAATAAGGCCACGTGGCTCTTTCTGAAGCATCTGATTAATCTAATGGCACAAAATGAGTGAAAGGTAGGGTGCCTTTCCCGCCTCTAAGTCAGAGAATCCTTTTCCATCTTTCTTGTAACATTCTATGTATACTTTTTACTGTTTCATAATATTACTTTATTGTTTACATCAAACACTAATCGAAAGATTTATGCTAAATTACATTTGTGGTCCTTTAACTTAGTCTCAGGTAACGTTTTAGTCCTTTATCTTTTTTTTTTCCCGATTTAGTCCTTTATTCCTAACAATATCAAATAAAGTATGAAAATATGAGTTTATTTGAAGATTTGCGTTACGAATTTGATGAAATTTGTATTATATTGAAGAATATAATTAATTTTATGAGTTTTGATTGAATTTTTTTTTTGAATTTTTGTATAAAAAAGGATAACATTGTTGAAATTTTAAAACATAAAATATCAAATTGTCACTTAAAATTAAAATAAAGGACCAAGTCGGGAAAAAAAAAAAGATAAAGGACTAAAACGTTACCTGAGATTAAGTTAAAGGACAACAAATGTAATTTAGCCAAAGATTTATTTATTTTTATTTCTTCATACATGGTAAAGTGGAAAATAATTATAACAGTATAAAAACGTCAACTGCAGTAACATGTAAGTTCAATTTTTAGAATAATATTTATTTAATTTCATTCATTTTATTTAAAATCAAGATAAAAATTACATACAAATTATTGTTCGTGAATAACGGCCGTTAGCGTGTAGAAAAACTAACAGTTGGACGATGCTAGTAATAAATAACGCTTTTTAATTATTTTCTCTTCTGTTTTTAAATATGAAAATAATTAAATTATAAAAAATGCTAAAAGAAGAAACATAAAAAAAAAAAAACTGTCTTTGTGTTTATTAAAAGGTAAGAGTCAACAAACTTAGTTCCTCAAATTATCGAGAAATTTAAAGTTAAACGATTTTTTATCTTCAAATTTGTCAAATGTTGATTTATCTATTTCATAAAAAAAAAAATAATTTACTCGATAATTAAATATCTAGATCAACTTTATGATAAAATTCAATGAAAAAATGATAGTACATTATAAATGAATTTTATACCGATAATAAATAATTATAGTTGATTTTATTATTTTATTTCATAATTATAACTTCAATCTATTAAAATAATAAAATTAATAGTTGATGTTGTTGAGTTTTGACGTGCACTAGTATGTTAGAACACATGCTTACCAAAGTACTTTAAAGTATAATAATTATCTTCTACGATGGTTGGTTTCTTTTAATATGTTTTAGCTTAGTCTCATTCATTGTCATGGGTCTTGGGGAGAAGATATCGTGTGAACCAAGATAGACTAAATATATCATAAAAGAAAAAGTGTGAACTAGGCCTCTAAATTAGGCCTCATTTAACGTTTGGATTGTCACTTGTTTCTGCATGGTCTCTAGATTAAATCCTCCACTGGATGGGTTTTTACATTTTTGTTATCTTACTTTTGCATTTTCTTATTTACAATTTTAAACGGTTTTCTTTAATTTGCTAGTTTCCAACTAAAACTGCAACACCTGACATCACATATGATCTTTAATTGCATATACGTTGATATATTAGTTATTGTAATTTTTTTTATATAAATATATTTGTTATAAAGTAATATTCTTATATTTTCATATATATTAATATTGTATTATTATTACTATTATTGTGTGGATTTTTAATCATTAAATACATTACTAAACTATTTTGACCTACAAAAGAAATTGGTTCGACTTCACAGTTACACACAAAATCTTCTAAACCACCTATTAATTACAAAATTGTTTATTAATGAATACATTAAAAATTATCACACACTAAACCTTTTAAGTATTTGAATCGAGTAAACGAGCACTATTTGAAAACCTTATGATGTTTAGTTTGTACATAAAATTTTATTTTTTTTCAAATTAAACTCTTAATTTTTTGCAATTTATCAAAACAATGTGTAAGATCGTAAAAATAGGACAACAACTTTGATCTAACTTGTAACTCATTTTTAAACATCAATACTCAATCAAGTATGACAAAGTTTGTACTCAAATTGAATGTAATTAAGTCTAGTTTCCATAAAAACAACAATCATTTGAAAATAAGGTCTAGAGAAAAAGTTATGACCAAAACATCACACATATGTCCTGTAAATTTTAAGCTGGCGACACTATTCAATTACACTAATTTTTTAATGAATTTTTGCAAACACAAATTGTACAAATTATGAATAAATCAAGCAATGAACATCAAAACAACATCCCAATGTCAATTCACTCAACATAATTTGTCACAATAGTGAAATTCAAGGTCTACAATCTCAATCACAAGATAGCATATTTTCATGTCATCAACGAAATTCAATTTTACTTTAATATAATCTCATTTCACAAGTAGAAAATTGAGCTTTTAATACGGCAGATTTAAGTGGGTTACGTGCTACCAGATTTAACAAATGAGGCAGAGGTACATTTAAGTCGTTTGTCCGTATAAACGAGTTAACAAGATGAGGCGGTGGCAGATTTGTAAATATGTGAAAAACGATTAGCACGGTTAGATTGACAACCGACTTAAGAGATAATGTAAAAATAAAATTAAAAAATTAATATATTCCATTATACTCCGTGGCTAAATCGGTTATTTATTAAACGACTTAATAAAATGAGGCGGTGGCAATTTTGTAAATATTTAGAACTTGTTTAATGCAGTTCTATTAATAACCGACTTAAAGCAAAAGTAAACAATAACTTTAACCAATTGAAACGTTTTATCTTCCACTTTATTAACTATTCTATTATAAATCTTTTCTATTCTCTAACTATATTTACGATCTACACGCTCTGTTTAATACGTCGATTTCTTTATAATAGCCAAACTTCAACTCAGTTTCATGTCGAACTGTTTAATACGTCGATTTCTTTATAATAGCCAAACTTCAACTCAGTTTCATGTCAATTTCTTTACGATCATCAAACTCAGTTTCATCGTCTTAATCAAACTCAGTTTCATCGCCATCTTCTTCACAATCGTGTTTCATCACATCGCCACCTTCTGTTTCATCGCCACTATTTCAGGTATGGTCTTCAATAATAAATAATTCATTTAGATAAAATGATTATCATATGTGCTCCTAATTTCATTTAGATAATAATATCATATTATTTGAAGGAAGAAAATATATGTCAAATTCATTTTTTTTCTAACTATTGTTTATTTTACTTTAATAGTTACTTATTTGTATCATAGTTATTTGACTAAGTGTATGTGGATAAATTTTTACAACTTACTTTTAAAAAAAACTTCATAAAAACCAAGGAAAATTTTATTGTTGTTTTTTTTAAATAGAACCTGTTATATTTTGAAGAAATAAGAAATCATCATGGGATTTGTCATAGTTATACAAAACCGATATGGTATGATGATTTGTTAAACATGACAAATCTATAAGCGTGACTACTATGTCATGTTACATTAGTTGAACATCTTAACATAGTTGTTTCATGGATGCAAGTACGTAATTTTTTACATGTTGTTATTGATTGTATTTTATTATATTTGTCTGATAAAAAATTATAAGTTGTTATTGATTGTATTTTTTAATGTTCATATGATAAAAAAGTTAGGATTCAGCCGATATTGATTGTGTGTTTTTTTTTCTTTACAGATATTTGATGACTCAAGATCAAATCACCGGATCACAGTAAATAAGTTCGAAAACGTCGTATGGATTTTATTTTGAAATTAATTGAAGAAAATGACGATGCTAATATATGTCTATTGAATATTGTTACATTGTGGTTTTGTAATTTTGTTAATGGATATCTAATTATTAGTCAGAAATTTTGTACTCTATATTTTTTTGTATAAACATGAGATATTGTGATATTGTATATTTTGATTATTAGATGTTTATATAAAATTGTGATTGTAAGTACAAAACTCTTATTTGAAATTTAATACGAAATATTGTATGGATTAAGAGCGTGAAAACAAAATGAGAAATTTATATAAAAAAATAATTATTTTAACTATATCTATTAAGTCAGTTGGTCAAAATATCCGACTTAAAAAGATGATGTGTTGTACTGAATTTATGATGTTTAAGTCGGGTAAGGTGAATCGACTTAATATGATGAAGCTCTGTTAAGTCGGTTCATGGAACGAGTTAAAAAACAACATATTTTTTAAGTCGTTTGCTGTTAACTCGGGCACGGAACCGACTTAAAATGTACATTTTAACCGACTTAAAAAGGCAAAATTCTACTAGTGTTTTCAGCCATAGAATTTCACATGCATGACCTATTTTAATAATCTATTTCAAAACCCCTAAATCTAACATAGAAAAATTCATTACTTCATTTGAAACCCTTAAACCCCATATCCTAATATATGGTAAACACTACCTTATACATACATGTAAGGAAAATAGGGGAAGAGAACTCATCTCTTGATTTTCAAAAGAATTGAAAAGATGATGATATTCTCAACTCTTTTTTCCTTGGCTTCTACCAAGAAAAATATGCACTTTTCCTTCTCTTCTTCTTGTTTTGCCAAAGTTATTTTTTCCTTTCCCCTTCTCTTCTTTTCTCTCTCACCCTTTCTTCTTCTCCATCTAAGTTCTGTCTTTTATTTTCTTCTTCTTATTTTCTCTCTTAATTTTGTGATTTGTTATTTTTTCTTCTTTTCTCTCTTAACTTAGAGATGTGTGTACTTTATTCTGGTATGCATATAGTGTATCGTGTAAATGGAATGAAGATAATAAGTGGTGTTGACTTAATCAACTGGTTTTTTTGCACTTTCATATTAAATAGACTCTATTTATTATTCACTCTTCTAATTCCCTTACTTATAAATCCAAAACAAACTATAATATATATCACTTTATATTATTTATTTATTTACAAATTATAATTATATATCAATAAGTAAAACATTAAATAATTACTATCGATTATTTAATATTAAAGAGTGATGTTATACCACGTCGGTTGTAAATTATTTTTAAAATGAGAGATTGTTCTAAAATTTCTAATAAATTTTTGGGTGCTAGAAAAGAGTTTCACTTGAGTATCTTTTTTATGTAATTGTTGATAATAAAACTTCAAGTCTTCGTTGGTATATATAGCCTTTTGAGGCTATAATACAGTTACTGACAATGTCTTTGCCCTTCTTTGATTTTATTTCTTTCAAGTAGTGGCGAGCAAATAGTACACATAACCAAAGTTAAAAAGTTTTTAATTCATATAAAATTTCAATATTTTATAGATTTTTATAAAAAAATTATTTTTATTTTTATTTCTTATTTTTAAGTAAATTCATGTAGATCGTTCAAATTTTTAAATAATATTTACAATAATATTTAGGATATTATAAACATCTCTTTTATAAAAATTTAAATTTTCTTAACAAGAGATAAATTAAATATAAATTTTTAATATTTTAACGCTTTAAAATTTATATTTAATTAATCTTTTATTAAAAAGTTATAAATTTTTGTAGAAGAGATTTTTATAATGTTTTTATCATGTAAAAATTCATTTAAAAATTTAAAGAATACACATAGACGAACAATTTTGACCACGTTCTTTTTCCAATTTAAGTTTTTTCTTTCTTTTTGAGTATTTGGCTGGTGGAGAATAGCATAAGTGGATTCTTCATATTGATGTTTGATAAACAGGTACTAATCTTTAGAAATGAACTTTGATGACCAGATATATTGTTATGGTTATTGGATTATCTGTGACATTCTAAACTCTAAAAAAACTCTAAAAAATTATGTTTAATAATTACTGAATATTAAAAATGCGAATAAAATAAAGGTATTTTAAGTCTTTTAACAAATGTTTAGGACAGTACAAATATGATCACACACACAATTTAATTCATACATATAATGTTTTGTATAAAATTAAACATGGTTGATCTCATCATATACGTAGAATTAACATTCAAGAATATAGATACGGTGATGATCCGTTACCTCAAAGAGTAACTATGTGATGAATTAATCTGCTTAATAACTCAATATTAATGACAAATTTCATTAATTTAACTGTCAAATCAAAAGTTCTTATCGAGTAGATCAACTCCATAATTTTTTATAAAATTATAAAACTATTTAACACTTCATTAAATAATTTCAAATAAACGTATAATAAACTTTTAAAAAATATAAATAAAGATCAATTGTTAGATTACGTAGCTACGAATTTCGAATTTATATAAAAATTTGTGTGTTAGATCATTAATATATAAACAAATATTGATCTATAGGTTACATACATGTTTAAGAAAATGAGATCAATATATATCTTAACACCACACACAAACAACAAAAAAGTGAGTATATCAATCTCATATTTAATGCACACATATATCACATTCTTCATGTATTTAATAGAATAGCATAACAACTTAACATATATCACTAATAATAATTAACGATGATAATACTTAAACACAACAATTACATGTAACACCAAACTACAATGAAGTACATGATAATAAACATGGTACTATATCACACTATTCAGGTGGACGAACACGTTCAAGTTCTCATTGACGCTCTTAACTCACCTGAGACACTATCAACGTCTAGTTGAAGTAATCATGTGTTGCAATGGTAGCTCGTGACACTAGACTATTATCCACATCACTTAAGCATTCTCCATCTGAATAGCCTTAAGATCTAGTTGCACCCACATCCTTGACCGTGACCTATAATACTCAATACAATTGTACTCTCCCGACAATGTTCGATCTTAGAAACTAAGGCCTTCATGATTCCCTTTCTCCTTTTGTGGTCTCAAGTCACTCCTTATACAAAGATGACATTCATAAGCAAGAATCAAGTACATCACAATCACACTGTTTTACATTAAGTTTATAGAATTATGTGATATTTATATCACAACATGGTATTCTGCCACCCTCTAATTTATATAAACAACTTGATATAAATTTCCCTTTGTTAGCTTTATGTAGTTTTTGGAATATATTTAAATGACTACTACTAATAGTCTAGTGGTAATATATAAATATATATTCTCATTTAATTACTTACTAGTTACTTTTTTTTATACTAAAAATACGAGGTTTATTTATTTAAATTGATAGAATATATTGAAAAAAAATATTGTTTTTTTTTTTTAATAAAAATTACTTACTAGTTACTTATTGATGAAAAAAAATAATTTTTTTGATTTAAAAAATATAATTTCATTTATAATAAAACAAAACACTGTTACAAAGATAAGAAAACAAAAAGATTAAACCCAATCAAGATCTACATCCTATAATTCAATCATAAATTTTTTTCCACACATGATAAAGACAAAAATTCTAATAATTTTATATTAAGATTATGTCGTCTTTAATTTATATTTATATCTTTACTAAGTGTTTTTTAAACTTCAAATTCAAATAGACAATATATCATATTTAATTTGCCTAAATTAATTATAAGTTGGGTATCTTTAACTCTGAGAAAACTGCACTAAGAAGGAAAACATGAACAAAGTCTTATGAAGACGACAGTTACACACAACGTCAAATTTAGACGAATAAATCATAGTTAAAAAGCGAAAGAAAATTAATTCTCTATAAAAATTAATTAATTAATTAAAAGGAGAAAACAAACGAGAGATTACGTACCAAAATATTTTGTCCTTAACAATTGCTGTAATGGATAAAGAAAAAGTGAGAACTAAAATTTATTTGATGGAGGCAATACCAAGGTGGCACTCAAGAAGGAAATTGTTCATTAATGTAAAAAATAAAAATATTAAGATATTAAGTATATAAAATATTATGTATTAAAAGTATGTTTAGATGAAAAAAATATTTGATTTATTTAAATTTATCTCTTAACATAAACATTTATGTAATTGTTTGATAAAGTATATCAACAAATATTTATAAGTTCTTTAAGATAGTTTATAAAATAGCTTATAACATACATAAATAGTTCAATTTTATTTTATCATTTATTATAAAAATAACCTTTTTTATGGATTATAAAAATAACTTATGTATAAACACTTATATTATAAATGTTTAATTAAATGGTTTATCCAAACTCAACTTAGATGCTTATTTATTAGATTAAATTTAATTTATACTAACAAAAGTTGAATCTAACATAATGGTTTAATTTCTAAAACGTCTCAAACCAGTATTCAAATCTTTAACTAATAGAAATAATGATTTAGTGTTTGGTGTATTTCAAATAAAATTAGTTTTTTTGAAAATGATTTTCATAGTATTATTTCTTTGGTAAAATACATCCCGCAATTTTTCATAGTATTAATTTTTTTTCTTAATAATTAGGTCCTATAAGTTATAAGACATAGACATCGTTACCCTTTTTAACATTTTCAGTTAAAAAAATGCACAGTGACAGTCACATATTTGACTTGGCAAAATTAAATAGTTATGATGAAAAATAATATTTTAAATAAATTTTTTATCAAAAAATATTATTGAGGAACCCTAATATATTCCTCTTCCAATACTTCATTATAAACTTAGAAATTTCAACTATAGTTCAAAACAAAACCCAAAATCCAAAATCCAAAAATTCAAACCCAACAAAACTCAAAAATCAAGAAACAAAATCCAAAAGTTCAAACTCTAACCTCTAAAAATCCAGAACATGACAAATTTGAAGAGAGAACATGACACATACTTTAATCTTGATTCAGTGGCCGAATACAAATTCGAACAGTTACCAATTTTTGGCTTTAGATTCTAAACTATTTTCAATTTATGATTTTTTTTCAAGAACCCATTTTTTATTAGATGAAAATTGTGTAAAGGTTTAAACTTTTTCTTTGAGTGTGGATAATAATCGAAGAAAACGAAGTGGGATTTGAGAAGCTTGAGAAAATATTAAAATTTTTGGATTTGTTAGTTTTGTTTTGTATTTTTGAGTTTTGTAGGTTTTCAATTTTTGGATTTTGTTTTAAATTTTTATTGAAATTTTTTAGTTTATAGTCAAGTATTGCAAGATGAGGATGAAAATAGTGCAGGAAAGATAATCAAGATATTAAAAAAATTATAGGTGGTTGTACATTAGTAATTTTTTTAATTAAAATACTATTTAATTTTGACAAGTGGAATATATACCGATACAGGTATGTTTTTGTAACAAAAAGTGTTAAAAAGAGTCACATTTTGTGAAATATACATGGCAAGATGAAATTTGCCTTTTTTTTGTTACAATTTTTTAGATAATAAAATTATAAAAAAAAAATAATTAAGATAAAAAGTTATCTTAAGAAGCTAATTATAAAAATTATTTTATATTGAATGATATTTTTTTATATAAATTTTCTTAATAATAAATATTAAATTATGTTTTTAATCAATAACAAATAAATTTAAAATAATTTTATTATTTTTTTAAAAAATTATTAAAAATGATTTTTAAAATATTAAATAAAAAGAATCTAAAATGAATGGGGAATAAATAAATAAATTTATATATAGAAAGACACATAGAAAATTAAATCTAGAGGAGTGATGACAGGTGGGAAGATTCCTTTCATGTTGCTAATGCTAGCTCATTACTCTCCTAAATTAGCCCAACCGTTGAACCCACCCATCCCCGCGTTTACTCTCTCTCTCTCTCTCTCTCTCCTCTCTCTCCCTGCAATCCAACTCCCCCATTCCATTCCATTCACCCCCTTCTCCCCATTTCTCAGAACCCGGGAGAGAATGGGAGAGAAACACTAACACAACCCCTTTGCCTTTATTCCATTCAACAAACACATTCTTTTTTTTTTCTCTCTCTCTCTTCCCCTCTTATGGGGTCACATCAAAACGACCCCCATTTCTGAGTTTTCTTTTCTCAAACACCAAAAACCCTAATTTTCTTCATTCTTACCTCAACAACTACAAATCAACCATTTTTAATCACACCCATTTCAATTCAAACGGATCCTTTCATTATTATTGAAAATTCCCCTTTGGATTTTCAACCAAGGGGTAGATGTGGAGAAAACCCCCTTTTCTAACTTCAAACCCTAATAATCCATACACGAATCGAATCTCTTCGATTATTGTTCCATGGATTCAACATTTTCACCTTTCGGATTTTTGATTTTCGGTATTTTTCTTAGCTGGTACGCTTTTCTTGTTCAATCTCAGATACAAGATGGTAAAGGTTTTCAATCACCACCACCACCTGCATTTCTAATGTCACCTCCACCACCTCCTCCGCCACCACCGCCTCCTCCTCCGCCAATATCATCACCACCACCGCCTCCTCAGGCTTCAGATTCTCCTCCCCCGCCTCCATCGCCGCCGCAAAGTCCTCCCCAAAATCATGTAAAAAACCATAAACCCAACACGATAAGATCGCCGCCGCACCCTCGCCGCCGACACCATGTTCATTTACCGCCTCCCCCGCCGCCACACCGGATGAATGCTGGTAAAAAGGTGGGGCTTTTGTTTTTGGGCATTGCGGCAATTATGCAGGTTGGTATTGTTGGGTTCTTGGTTATCAAAAGAAGACAACTTTTGAAGACCAATGACAGATACGAGAATTGTTCTTGAAAAAAATTTCTTACTTTTTCTTTCTTATTGATTCTAATTCTTTTTTTTTTTTAAAGAGAAATTAATGGGTTGAAATTCTTTGTTGGAGGAGAAAATGGGGGTTAGTAGGGGGAATGTATTAATTTGTGAAGTTATCATTGGAACCACAAACGTTGTTTACTCTTTTGTATATTGGTTATTGTTAGTTTACGTTTCCCTTTCATGTTTTATGTTACCCCTTTTTTTCCCTTAGTTACATTATCATTACATTGGGTTATTATTGGGTTATAATGAAAAACAAAAGAAACCCTTTTGTTGTACTTTGTTTTTTTGTTGTTGTGCTCTAACATGTTTGATGTACAATGATGATGTTGTTAGGAATATTTGATGGATTAACAATTTGTAATCATACTCATAGTACTTTTTGTTGTTGTTTATATTCTCCCAATTGATGTCAAGAGCCTTGTGTATATATTTTTCTAGTGATTATTATTATTATGGGATTGCTTCATATGGAATTTGTTTTCTAGATGTTTAGCACACTCAAACTACAGCATATTTTGTCAAACTTTTTGAGCAATTAAATAGATATTAGATAGAGATGATGTTCTGCTTTGTCAAACATTTAAAAAAAGTACATCTCAATTGATAGCTTAAGAATATCAATATGTAGGGGTCTCTGTTCGACCTCTTGAGATTCTCCACTTCCTTACACTTAAGATGTGTGAGTCTAGTCAATAGGTTTTTTGAAAAAAGAAAAAAAAGTGAATTGTTTTGATTGAGTGGCTGCAAAGGGGATTGAATTCAACCTTAATTGGGTGGAAAGTGGAAACCTTCTGTATGAAGTATTTTGCTTGTCTCAAGGGGGACTCACGATTTTATTTTTGAGCTGTGCCTAACTAAAGATAGGATTGTCTTTCTACAATTCATTTTGTATTCTTAAAATCTTTCAAAATTTAGAAAGTAAGGAGAATAATCAAGACAAGTTTTTTCATTCTTAAACACAATTAATCACTCTATAGAATAGTTTTGTCTTTGAATAAGATGCTTCATAGTTAATAGTTTTGGTGTTTGAATGAAATACTATTGTAATGCTAACAAAAGATGCCAAATCAATTTATTTGTCATCCATAGGTTAGAATAGCTAGGTACTTAAATTGAGTAGGTTCATTGCTGTTGAAAATATAGATAGGGTGGTGGTAGAGTTTGATGTCAATTTTATTCCTTTTATTGCTCAACCTGCCGACTATATATATGGAATAAATGCATGGATAAATTTAGAACAAAGTTGAAAGGACTTAGAACACTAATTGGAGTAGATTTATTATGGAAGTAGTTGGGATCGAGTTATTATACTTATACTATGTATATATACAAATGTAATAAACTTTTTTGTCCGCTGAGTACAATTCAATTAGTAGTTACAATTACATCGATATACAGCAACAATGTCGCGTCCCAATGCCAAATTCAACGTGATATTAAGAAGCAACAAAAGGGAGCTTCATTGTAAACGTGCGGCCTCAACGTGAAACTTGACTCGTCCAAACACATGCTTACATAAGCCTAAAAGTGGTTTCCTTTATCATGTTTTGATATTGTGAAACTGGCATTGCAATAAGTTTCTTGCTTAGTTTGTTCTGGCCAGTCATGTGGAATGCTGCGGGAGAATTTTTCTTGTGCAAAACAGATTTTTATTTTTTGGAAATAAAGGGATAAAGTCCCAAAAGAAGAAAAGTTGATTGAGTATTAGGCCACATTTTGCAAATACAATTAGCAACGCGATTCGCTTCACAAAACACATGAGAAATCTTGATAGTCTTGTGAGTTGGATTATGATTATTCTCTCAAGTGACTCATTGATAATTTTAAGAGTTGGATTATGATTATACATAAAAATTAGATATTTTTGTGTGTAATTTATTTAAGTCTAAGAGATTTCTTTTATACATTTGAGATGTTGAATTTATTATCTATTATTATAAACAATTGCAAGTTTAACAAAAAATCTCCCAATAAATGCACAAATTCTCGAAGATCATTCTAAGTTCAGCTTGACAACATGACACACTTACAATGTTTTGTAACAACAACATCCTTTATCAATAAAAACTAACATATTGATTAACAATTTAGTGTCTTCGGTTGTTGTCTCTTAAAAAATTAATTTAGGTTATATTTTCTTTTTATCCATTAGAGGAGTGGTTTATGGTCATTTTTTTATTCGAAATCACTCTTCTAAATTAATTTACTCTCATTTTATTTAAATAAGCGACTTTTTTACATAAATCTATTTCTTTATTCTTGTTTTTATTTAAGATTTTGTCATATGAGTGCATCATTGATTTGTTTGTAATTGTAATATGACATTTTTTGTTTTGCAAGTGAAATAACTAGTATCATTGTTACCTTCATTTGAGCAAGGAGTTTATTATAGATGAATGACATTAAATACAGTAGATCTCACATTATTCTTGATCATGAATCATCACGTTATTTTTGACTACTGGTCGTTGAAAGACATTTGTTTGTTTTATAGGATTAAAGTTTTGTTTAAGTTATTTTCTTTAATTTATGCAATTTTCATGTATATCCTTAACATGCTTTTATATTAGTATGAATAAAATTTATTTTTCTATCAAAATAAATTTAACCTTTTACTTTTTAAACTTTAAATCCAATCAATTATTTTCTTTTCATATTAAAAAAAGAAGTAATAGTGCATATTTTTAAACCATAATATATCATTCATTTTTTTGGGTATGTAAATTTTGTCACTAAATTCAGTCTCTAACTCGGTCGCTGATTTGGTTGCAACAACTAGCGACTAGCAGTTTATCAACTGATTTAAATTGGTCACTAAATCGGTCGCTATTGAATTTAGTGACCGATTTTCTTCATTTAGTGACCAAAAAATAGATCTCTAAAAACGTTTTTTTTAGTAGTGACTGCCATTATTTTCACTGCAACACATTTAACTGTATTACTCTGTATTTGAAATAAAGAATATTTCTTACTTAGAAATATACAGATTAGACGAGTTTTCATTACACAAATAGATGATACAATACAAATTGGAATATTTTGAAATTCCCAAAGGACCAAACAAATTGATTGCAAAAAAAATAATACTGCAAAATTTTATTTTTCATTTTTTACAAAAATAAATGCATGGTTAGTTTTTATTTTTTGATTTATTGTTTTCAGTTACAAAAAAAAAAAGTTAAATTATTTTAAATTTAAAAATTATTACTTTATAATATCCATTAAATGAGATAATCAACTGTATTAAAATTCATTTTAAAATTGGATAAATAAGTTATTTGATTCAAGTTTCAATCTCCATTTGTTATTGCATAAGATTGCTCTGTAGTGTTTATTTTTACCTCTATGTGCAAGAGTTTTTTTTCTTCGTTATTTGATTTTTGAGCAAAGACCTATTTTAGTTTCTTAAAAATTTTGAGAAATTCAATTTAGTCTTTAAGAAAAATAAAATTATTTTTTAATTTTAAAAAAAATAAATCAAATCAAATTAATCTTTATGTGAACCACAATTAGAAAATTGGAGTTTTTTTTATGCTGACTTGTCCGATGATTCATCAACTTGATTATCTAACATGTAATTGCTATTAAAGAAGACAATTAGGTCATTGACAATAATAAAAAATAATTAATTAAGTCTCTGACAGAGACTCAAGTTTGTTCATTAATTTCTGTTAAGATTTAATTGTTTATTTTTATTGAAATTACATGTGTGATAATCAAATTGACTAGTCACCAGACAACTCAGCACACAAAAACTCAATGTGATTCACATAAAAACTAATTTGACTTAGTTTATTTTTCTTAGAGACCAAAAATTGCTTTTATTTTTTTCAATAACTAAATTGAATCTTTCAAAATTTCTCAAGGATCAAAACGGACCTTTATTCTTATTTTTATTAATTTTAAAATTTTCATTAAATGCTTTTTTAGGCAAGAAGGTTAAGTGATAATTTTTAAAAAATTAGTTGTAAATGTTATTAATACCCTCTCTCGAGAAATGAAATAATTCTGAATGGAGAGAGTTTTATAATCCTTTTGAATTTTTCATGTAGAGAGAAAATAAATCAAAAGGATTTATTTAATCAATGGTTTTTAACAGATTTATAATATTTTGGTAAAAAAACGATTTGATTTTTTTTTTTTTTGGAAACTCATGCTCACTAATGGTATTGAAAAAAAAATAATATAATAATTTAATTTAAATTTATAGTATTTGACAGCTAATTATGTATTCTTTAAAAAATAGTTAACTATTAAATTTTAAAAAGATTCAAATCTGGTTTTTATTTATTTAGGTAATATCAAAAACATAATTGATTTATATATATTACCGACATATAATCTACTATCTTTTTATTTTTATTTTTATATATAACTGTAATCTACTACCTACATCTATAATTTACAATATAAATAACAAAGAAGTGTTTTAATAAAAAGCACACATAAAACTATTACACCCTCTTTTTACTATGCTTTTTCAATTGGAGAGAAGAGATATACATATTTGAATTTATTATAATACACTCTTATATTGTTCCTAATTAATTATATAGAGAATTACAAAAAGTCCTTTTAAATAAGTTTATTTCAAAGTTTTTTTTTCAAGACGTAATATTTGACAATGCATAGACTGCATTAAACTTTATTTTGATGTATGGACTATATGATAGGTCTATACATTAAATATTATATATAATATTGGAGTTTTCCTTTTTAAAGAAAAATTTGGTTGATTTTTTTAGTGGTGCGACAACCAATTCAATGTATGCAAGTTCCCTCTATTGCTTTGTCTTATGTTAGATTATTTTTACTTTGAGTGTAATTTAATTTTATGTGTAGTACCAGATTTAATAATATTCAATTACATTAGAGTAACCAATGCGACAACCAATTCTATGTATGTCTTTCGTCCCATATAAAAAACCAAGTGTGTATATCTAACTCCCATCTTATTTTCAATAATTTTTAAAAATAACATAATTCTATCTAAGTACAAAATGTGTAATTGTTAATACTTATATGAAAAGTACTGTAGTTATTTGTTGATAAATATTAATTTCTTTTTATTTTTTTTAATATATTCAAAATAAGATTACCGGATGCAAATATATTTTTGAATGTCATAAAAATAGAAATCACATTAATTAATTTATGCAGTAGATTTATCAAATCAAACAAGGGGTGTTAGACTTTAGTAACTAATGTTGAAGTTCTTATTTTGGAATAGCAGGGTCATGTAAATTCTGAGACTCAATTTAATCTCAAAAAAATTTGTCTTTCTAACGAATAAGATTTTCTCTTAATTGGAGAACCTTGGATTTCTTCAAATCAAATTGCAACGTCTTATCTTAATCTTATTCACATTAAGATTTTTATTGAAAATGTAAGAGGGAGCCTTTCCTCCAATTTATGGTGCCTTTTTCAAGCTAACTTCAATCCAAGCATCATTTGGAATCAATCTCAACATGTTAGTTTATCCATCATTCATAATAATCAGTTTTTTTTTTTCTTTCTTTTTTCTCTGTTGTATATGCTTCTATCTGTTACAGGTTGCGCCGTGAGCTTTAGTCGGATTTAGGAAATTACAACAAATTCACAATTGTCCTTAGGGTCTTCTTGGTGATTTTATTTCCATCATAAGGGCTCAAGAGTAGGGATGGGAATAGGCTAAGCCGTCCGACAGGGGCCTATGGCCTGACCTGTTTAATAAAAATGTCAGACTCAGGCTGTTTTTAAAGCCTATTTATGTAAATAGGTCAGACTCAAACTTATAAAAAAGCCTATTAGGCCTGACAGGCCGGCCTATATATATTTTATATGTATTTCAATCTCTATTTTTTCTTCTTCTAATTTCCATTGCCCTCACTCCAAAACAACATATTTTTTATAAAAACCGATATTATTTATTTGTTATTTTATATTTTATAAAAACCAATACTATTTATTTGTTATATTTATATATATATTATTAGTATATAAATTTAGAAACCCTAATTGTTTATTATTACTGAATATGAGTTTGTTTGAGAGGTAATATTCCGAGTTGTTTGAGATGATTTGTTTAGAGGTAATATTCTGAGTTGTTTGAGAGATAATAATAGGTGCATTTGTTTCAATAAAAAATTTATTCTTTTAAACCAAAAACTATTTTTTAGGGTTTAAAAGGTATTTGTTTCATATTTTTTAAAAAAATTGTTAGAAAAATCATTTTTTTGATTTAATATATATACATATACACATTAGTATTGGTATATGGAGAATCATATAAATCGATATGTGTAGAGCATCATGTAGCTATAGATAATTGTTTATTTATTACCTTTATATATATATATATATATATATATATTATTACTAAATATGATGTTGCACGAGAGGATTTGTCTGAGAGGTAATAATCTGAGTTTGTTTGAGAGATAATAATGTGTGCATTTGTTTTAATAAAAAATTTATTCTTTTAAACCAAAAATCATTTTTTAGGGTTTAAAGGGTGTTTGTTTCATATTTTTTTAAAATTATTTTGTTAGAAAAATTATTTTTAATGTGAATAAGGCTTTTAAATAGGCTTACAGGCCATGCCATGATAGGCTGTAGGCCAGGCTCAGGCCGAAAAAAAAAGCCTATCATAGGTCGTAGGCCAGGCTTAGGCCGAAAAAATTCATCGTAGGCCAGACTCAAGCCTTTTAAAGCCTGGCCTATTCCCACCCATACTCAAGAGCATTGCGATTGTCCTCCTCCTACTTGAATCTCCTGTGACGATTATAACAATTGGACTAATATTTTTCATCTTACTCATATTCTTATCTGGGGCTCGTACTTTACTTGGTATAATGGTCGTTTGGAAAATAAGAATATTGAGAGGCGTCTTGATCACTCAATCTGCAATGACACATGTATCTCTTCTTGGTCCAATGTGGATTGTAGTGCGATCATTCTATCCAAATTCGATCACTATCCTATCTTATTAAAGAAAGACAATTATGCTGAGAGGAAGGCCTCTTCCTTAAAATTTATGAAAATAAGGTCTAATCATCAAAATTGAAGAAACATTATATCAATGATGCTTGAAAGGATACTACTCTTGGTTGTCCTATGTTTATCATCTCTAAAAAATTAAAAATCTGAAGGCCACATTGAAGGTATGTAATAAAAAATACTTATCGTGATGTTCATACTCGTTGTGACAATCTTATTCAGCAG
>NC_021166.2:57130492-57186878 GCF_000331145.2 Cicer arietinum | reverse complement strand
CAGCAGGAGAAATACATTCAAATTTTACTTTAACATACTCTTCACTAAGAATTTTTTGCAATAAAAATCTAGATCAAATTTTCATTTTTTGGTGATAGGAACAATGGATTTTTCATAAAGTTGTTTGCCATCATGGAGTTATGATACGAATATCTATTTTGAAGCATGATTATCATAGCTTGACAGCTCATGTTAATACTGTTCTTACTTTCTACCACAGTTTGTTTGCTACTACTAATAATTATCAATCCAATAATTTGGTTGCATCTGTTATTTCTTCAATTCTGATACAGGAGGATAATTCTATGATGAAGACTTTGCCTTCTTTGTATGAAGTAACAAAATTTATGTTTGATATGAATGGCAATAGTGCTCTTGGTCCATACGGTTTTAGGGGTCATTTCTTTCAGACTTATAGGTTCAAATATCTTTACATTTGCCCTTCAATATTTGTAAACAACTTGATCTAAATTTTTATATTGTAGTGCTCATCCCTAAAATCACTGAAGCATAGCGCTTTGATAAGTATCGACCTATTGCTCTAGCCAACTTCAAATTTAAAATTATTACCAAAGCATTGGATGATAGGCTTTCTATTTTTGCCAAAAAACTTATCTCGAAAGCCCAAAGAGGTTTTATTAAGGACATACTCGTCTCTGACAATATTTGTATTGCCTTAGAACTTGTTAACCTCTTAGGCATAAAAGCTTTTGGGGGTTAATTGGCCTTAAATATTGATATAAAAAAGGCTTCTGACAATGTTGTTTGAAATTTTTTTATTACTATTTTGCACACTTTTGGCTTTAATGATTCTTTTTGTGATTGGATTCTCACCATTATTAATTTTGTCAACCTGTTTATATCTCTGATTGGCAAAGCTTTAGGATTTTTTAATTGTAAAAAAAGAGTTCGACAAGGTGATCCTATTTTTTTGCTTGTGCTTTGTTTTTCTAAAAAGGTTCTTAATAGAGGTATATCTCAACTAGTAAACAAAGGAAAATTGCAGCTTATTGTTAAGGTAAAAACTTTTTCAATGTATGTTTTAATGACAATAAATCTTATGAAATAAATGATTAAGTTTTATGAATGATGGTCTACTAATGATTGCACTTGAGTTTTGTTTAAGAAACATAAATTGCATAAGTGAACAAGCAAGAAGCTATTCACTTGATCAAAGTGCATGAGTATCCACTCAATAATGAAATAATCTCAAAAGAAATGTATCATATATCAATCATTCAAGAGAATGATTATTACATCTTCAAGATAGCATCTTCACAATAAAGATGATCAAATACATTCATACAACAATCAATGATTATATTATGCTATAAATCAGAAGCAAAGTCATTTGAAAAAAGCAAGATCAAATTTGATAAACGAAGAATGTTCTGGTTATTAAACAAACAAAAACGAATAACATTCTAGACAACAGGCTGAAAAACGAAGATCATTCTAGACACCAGTCTGAAAAACGAAGATCACCTTGGACAACAGTCTGAAAAACGAAGATCGTTCTGGACAACAATCTGAAAAACGAAGAATGTTCTAGTTTTGACAGCATTAGTCAAAGAACATTTTGGTTTACAAAGAACAAAGTCTTCTTTAATTCCAAATCGATCTGGGCTACGAAAATACATCAATCTACATTGCAAATCACTAGTATTCATTACAAAGGAACATAATTAAATACTTAAGATCAATTTATACATATTCTTTCCATAAGATCAACAAAAGAGAAAAGCAATGCATCAAAAATGATAAACAAGTATAAACGGGACAAAAATGATAAAGTCATCGCATCACTGATACACGTACATATCAGAAAAGTTTGGCACGCAACAACTGTCAAAAGTGTCAAAATCCAACAATTACTCAAAACAGAAACGAAGAACATTCTCCGTTTTCATAGCTTTAATTCAAGAACGTTCTGGTTTTGCAATAGAACAATCTTGTTATTCTCTTTTAAAGACAGAATTAAAACATATCATTTTCTATAGTCTAAACCTTAATTTAAAGAGTATCAAGACTCCTCAAATCAATGGTGAGGCGCATAACTCGAGCTGAATGCTCAAATAAGGAAAACAACCTCAAAATTGATATCCAAATTGATGAGTTGTGAGCAAGGACACAAATATATTGTACTTACAATATTATGCAGAAAGCTGTGCATAATTCTGACATGGAAATAATATCAAACTGACATTTGACATATACTCACTAACTCATTCACGTTTTCCATCAAACCCAAAGGCAAAAACGTTATGGACAGCAAATAAACACATGTTTAATTGCTTTAAAATATATCTAACACTTGGGAAGTGTTCCCAATGACTATCTTCATTTTAAAATGAATATTCAAAGTATTTTAACATCTATAAATTGAAGATCAATTGGAAGATGAAGGCAAGAAATCAATCTATAAATCTACCAACACTTGTTCAAGCAAACTCCAGCTTTCTTCACTATATCTTTGGATCAACATTTACTGAGTTTGTCTTTATTTATCTCAAACAAGTGTTGAGAAGTTTCAAAATATCAAACACTTTTATCATACACATCATTTGTAACTCAAGTCTATCTTTTATGTTAGATTGAGTGTGTTTGTAAAAATCCTTTCAAGGCTGAAAAGTGATTGTAAAAATTATTTATAGGTTGAAAGGTGAAGATTGTATTTTATCAAGGTGTGATCAAGAGAAAATATGTGAAGGAGAACATTCTTGGTTTGAAGCACATAGTAAAAATCTCACACTCACTTTTGGTGAACCAGGATATATTGTTGTGTGAATTATCTTTCTCTTATCTTTATTTATTTATCACTCACTTAGCACTAATCACATCATGAAGTTTTCATTGATATATTATTAACGAAGATCGTTCTTCGTTTATTATTTTCATAACCAAGATCAATTTTGGGTTAAATACTTTGAGATTTAAGAGAAATTTTAAAAAATTGGCAATTACAATTCAAACCCATTTTCTTGTAATTGATATTGCTACTTCACTTATGTATGGTCCTAGAGGATTCAAGAGGCCCAAGCATGTTTTGTGCACTAATGAAGTTATGATTTTTTGTCATGCCAGGGAGTCCAATTGAACTGCCGTGATGAATTCGTTCCATAATTACGAGAATGCTTATAACCAAGTGATCAGTAATGGTAAGTCTAAATTTTACAAATGCCCCAAATCTACAAGTAAAGTTTATGTTTTTGTGGCTCTTATTGGCTTTCATTCACTACAACTTCCATTTATGTATTTAAGTGTTCCTAATTTCAAATGGAAACGTCGAAAGGTGCACCTTATGCCTATTTTTGATCATATTAAAGCCAAAATCTCAACTTAGAAAGATAAAACTCTTTCTATAAAGGGAAGGGTGCAATTGGTGAACACTATTATCCATGATATGCTTCTATACAATTGTTGTTTGTATTTCTGACATGTTGCTCTTAATAATTTTCTAAACACTTAGATTCAAAATTTTAATTGGTATGGAAACATCACTTCAAAAAAGGTGGTGACAATAGTCTGAAATTTTTTTTTGCCAACCCATTGATGACGGGGGTCTCGGTTTGCGTTCTATAATGGCCATCAATAGTGTTAGCCTGTTGAAGCTTTCATGGGATTTCATTTCTTTAAATACTCAATGGTCTAATTTGATGTGTCCTAGAACTCTTCATAATAAATCTCAAATTAAGTACCGCATATCTTCTTCCATTTGGTCGAGTATTCAGGCCCTACTTCCTTTATGCAAAAGAATGCTTTCTAACAACTTTGAGATAGTCACTATATCAATTTTTGGAATGATTTTTGGTTGTCTCGACCAATTTCTAATTTGCTAGGGATTCCTTTGAAGGTTTGTCTTCTTATTCAAGCAAGGTTAAGGATTTCATTTTTAATGGAAATTTGTTCATCCCCACCATTTGGCACTTTATTATTGTGTGCGATGAGGTTGATAATGTTGGTATTGCTAAATTTGAAGTCCATGATCGTTTATTATGGTCTCCTTCAACTTCTGATAATTTGAACTTCAAATATGCATATACTTTCCGACGAGCTTCTGGTATTTTTGCTCGTTGGACTAAGTTTATATGGAATCGATGTTTTTCACAATCTCGTTCTTTTATTCTCTAGAGAGTCTATAATGACATGATATCTACTGATGAGAATCTTTCGAAAAAAGGTTGTACAATAGTTTCTATTTGTTCTTTTAGTGTCCAGAATGTTGAATCGACTCAACGTCTTTACTTTGATTTCCCCTTTGCCCAATGTCTTTTGTTTTGGCTTGGGAGAACCCTAACGACTAACTTATCATCTTCTAGTATTTTGTTAGTTTTATCGGCGTGCATGTCAAATTAGAGCCAACAAGTGTGTGATGTGGTTAATATTTTTTGGCACATTTGGTTTTGTCTAAATCATGATAGATTTTTCAACAAGGACATTCTTCTTCATCAGGAGATTTCTTTGATTGTTTCTAACATGTCTTTGTCTGAAAACTATAGCTTTCATCACATATTCGCTTCCCCTTATAAGTTATTTGTGTTGCGTTACTTCTTTGTCACATATCACTTACCTAATGCTCAAAGAATTATTCAAGTAATTTGGTAGCCCTCCCCTTGTTATATGATAAAGTACAATACAAATTGAGCTGCTAAAGGTAGTCCCTGACCTTCCACGTCATTTTAGAGATCAGAATGTCATTTCTCTTTGGAGATTACCAATGCCTCTAGGTACTACATTGCTCTATTTGCGAAGCTTATGAGCGATATATTAGTAATTGAGATAGCTTTT
This sequence comes from Cicer arietinum, assembly GCF_000331145.2. Taxonomy (NCBI): domain Eukaryota; kingdom Viridiplantae; phylum Streptophyta; class Magnoliopsida; order Fabales; family Fabaceae; genus Cicer; species Cicer arietinum. Next base: position 57,182,090 of record NC_021166.2, on the reverse strand, counting down.
AAGAAATTACGACAAAACCTTTAGTTAGAATGCGATTCATGTTTTGTTTTTGTTGTTTACCATAACTCTTAACTTGTTTCTTGGAGACTTCAGAATAGGTGGCAAATTTGTATTTATCTTACCTCTCAAATAAGGTTTCATTGTTCGTATATTTTTAAGGAGGGTAATTCTTGCACTAGCTTATTAGCCAATTATAGCATTTCAATCAAATGTTTTGTCTGGTGGAATTTATCTCTCACTTTTATTTCGGAGGAGTTTTTTAAGAATAAGATTCATCTTCTAGATATAAATTCTCTTGATGTGTTTGGGTGTGGTTGTCGTCCTCCAAGCCTCACTTTGTATTTTTTCCGTTTTTGTTGTTGATAATATCTAATGATAGGATTATTAGAGTTGGTGGTGTCGGTTGGGTAGATTGACACTAGTTATACCTTCTACACTTTTTCTTTTGCTACAAAAAAATCTTTAAAAATTTGATTTTATATGATAAAATAATATTTTATTTTAATCGATAATAAATATTTTATTTGTTAATTTTATAATAATTATATGTCCTATATAGAATATGCTATACATCATATTTGAATATCGTAAGAGTTTATTTGATCTGAACCCATACATGATATAATTTTAATTCACCACGGTTAAAATTATGGAGATATTTTATGATATAATATACCAAAATGATATACTTGTGTGACTACAGTAATAGTGTAAGTATATACAAACTAAATTCATATCTTATTTATTTATTGATAGTTTTACAACTTGTTACATTATTAAAATTGCACACAGTAATAATACAAACAATTAATTAATGTATAGTTGTGCTTTAAAAAAATAAAATTTTATATGTATTTAATATTTCAAAATTTTAATATATTAACTCCACTACTTAAAATTTATGGGTTCATCCGTGATACTTATCATAGTCCCTCATGCTTACAAGATGAGATTGATGTGGTCTCTCAACTATGGACCAATGTGGTAAAAAAGTAGCTGATTGTTCGTTCATATCTCAATGTTTACTCACAATATATAAAAATACTCTCGAACTTCCACTTCCCATCACATATTTTTTCCTATTTTCCATTATCGAGATAAAACTTTCGATAATTCCCGGGGGCTGGATGAGCACCCTTCAAAAAAGTATCACAGGCCCAAAATTGTTGCTTGGAAATCCACAAATGGCCCATCATAAATTTGGAATCATTGTATGTGGAATTAGGTATCAATCACTAGATTACATTGTTCGTTGTTATCATAATCTTTTTGGTGCAATTTGCACCCAAAGGAATATCTATCTCCCCTAATATAGTAAAAAGTAGAAAAGAGTACCAAATAGATAGTTAGCATAAAGGAGATTTGTGTATGCATTTGATGCTATTTTGGAGAAAGAAAAACACGTTTTAGATGTGTATTTTTAGTGGAAAGAGGATTCATCCATGATTTTTTAGGCAAATTGTACGGTGGACTACTGCATTTTCCGTACACTATTACTTGAGAATTGTTCAAAAACTTCACGGCTACAAAAGCTATTTATCTCATGGAAAGTAGAAATTCACTGTCCTTCTAATTCTTAGGGTTGATAAAGTAACTTAATTGATATCTATTTAATACAAACCACAAAAAAATGCTCTTAAAAAATGAACTCGTTGAACTCAAATAAAATTAAATAATAGTCTCAACCGTAAGAACAAAAAAGATCATAAACTATTACTTTTAAGAAATATCATCGATGATTGTTAAAAAATTAAGATAATTTTTAAACACTAAATCACGATAAATTATATTTTGTGTTGGTCCACCAAATTAACCAAGATTTTTATTGGAAGTGTAATTGGAGTTAGAAATTCAACTGCAAAAGATCTTTAGATAATATCATCATTAGTTACTTAGTTGTTAGTGAGGAAGCTATGGAAGTTTTTGTCTCACGTGGCATGCAATAATTTGAATAATGTATTATTTTAATTTATAATTTTGAAAAAATGAACTATAGTCCAACAAAAAAAACAGCATTGAATGATTGAAATGTATCCGAAAGTCCCAACCACCAAATGATATAAGATTTAATTCAGATATAAAAGGTGGGGCAGGAGAGAATTGTAATTTTAAATATAAATATCTCCCCACCAGGGGAGGAACTAATTTAATAGTAGTATAGTACTATAGTACAATTTGCACATGTTACCCTTCTGCTATTATGTCCCTTTTTCATTTGTTAGAAACAACTTTGAAAAAACACAAACATTGTATTATTAATTATTGAGCAAAATTTTATACAAGATATAAAACCATTAGGTTGTGAATAAATGAAACAATAAAGATGTTGATCCAAAGATTAAAAACTTGTAGCTACTCTAGTCTATTAATGTTATTATGTTATAGTCTTATGAAGAATTTTGTTGTGTGGGAAGTGAAGTACCTTTCTAATAAACCATATACCAATAATGTTTAAAATTCATCTCACATGTTAACAACAATTGTAGGTGTTTTTCAGAAATATACCTTAACCGACACCAATCAAATTATCAAGAGTAATTGATTTATATTTCTAAATAGTATCATCAACTATCATAAAAGTTTCAATAATTTTTAAATACTAATAGATAGTAGACCACTCACCAAAGTACAATTTGGCATCCTATAATAATATTATTAAAACTATGCAAAATATTAATTGCACATGTTCTGTGTGAGTTGGGTCCATGCAACACAACACAACACAACACAGGTATCAGAACAAGCACAAGCATCATACAACACAGGTATCAGAACAAGCACAAGCATCAGAGAGAGAGAGAGAGATAATTTGAATTGTCCTTTGATTGCTATTGCTACTACCACCCATTAAAAAGTAGACTGCAGAACAACTTAATATATGCTTTCCAGTCAAACAACTTAAGTGTGAAAATCTGAGACATGTTTTTTTTTTTTTTTTAACTTTTCTTCAAGAGGAAGAAACATCCATATAATAAAACAATATAATATAATATCAAAGAAAAAGAAAAGATAAAGACATCAAATCCTAATGTGGTCCCCTACATAACACAATAAAATCACACCTTTTTTTAAAGAAAATTCACCCCAGCCACACAAAACATTGATCTTTAACACAATAACTCTCTCCTGGCAGTATTCACCAGCTCATAATCAAAATAACTTCACTCATCTGCCAAGGATAGATAGAGTATAATAATATTAAATAACATGAAATAATGTTAATTATGGTTTTAAATTGCGACCTTTAATAACAATTGTAGCTGCAATATTATAAATTTTAAAGTCTGTGCAACAATACAAGAGTTGCAATTTAAATAGTAGCTGCCACATTTGTCTGCATTTTCTTATAATGTAAAAATTTGTAGCATATCTGCAATTTAAAATCATAATGTAATAAAAATATACTAAAATAAAAACAAAGGAATGATGAATATTAACCTGATGGGATTCTAGAGTTGGAAGCAAGATCAAGCCAAGAATCTGTGTTCTTTGGTGTCCACTCACCAAAGAAATGATGAAGTGGTTTCTGAGTTGTTTCACTTTCTTTGTCCTTGTTGCTTGGTCTTGTTGATTTGAAATCAGTACCTAAAACAAAACAGTGTTGTTGTTGTTGTTCTTGCTGTCTTTGGTTATTATCATTGATGTTCTGAAACTGTGAGGTTGAATAAGACTTAAAGGAATTCACTGATAGTTGTTGATATGAATCATGATAGCTTCTAGATGACCCTGAAGTTTCTGGAAAGAAAACTCTCTCATCCACACCCTCTCTTATTCCTTGAACATGCCTCCTTTAACAAGAATCAAGTAAGACACTTACACAACGATCAACATAAACAAAAAAAAATTTAAAAAGTAGTATTTTTTATACATAGACTTTGTCTGGCTTTAAATATAAATAAATTTAGATGAAATATACGTATTTTTTCAAAAATTTAAGATCAGATTAATGGTTTTAAATTGCAAACTGCAATTGCTTTGCGACAGTAAAATTATAGATTTTTGAAATCTCTGCTTCGGAACTGTTATTATAGATTTTTGAAATCTCTGCTTCAGAACTGTTATTTCGATCCATCAACCAATTCTTTTTGTATTTTACAGTGTAACAGCTATTGCAATTTAAGACCATGATCAGAAGAGAAGAGAGTAAATTTCTTGGTTTTCTACATACCTATAGTCCTTTTCATCATGAGAATAAGATCCAGAGTCCAAAAACAGGTGATGAGTAGTGGAATCTTGTTGAGTTTGAAAATCAGAATCAAGAGGTCTAGAAGAGGTTGATTGAGAGTAAAAGTAGGGGTTTTGGTAAGATTGTGAAAAGGGTTGTGAGTCAATACCAATATTTGAAGATGAAGACAATGGAGAAAAAGGAAAAGAACAAGAAGGTGAAGTTAAAGCACTAGTATTATTGTTGTTCAAGGAAAGGTTTCTGTTATTATAAGAAGGTAGAAGTGTGTTTGTTTGATTTTGATTTTGAGTTTGAGAGGTTATTGTTGTTGTTGTTGTTGTTGAAGAAGAAGAAACAGGTTCCACAGGCTTTCTTGAACGGTTTCTACCTCTGTGCATGTGTCTTTCACAGTACTTAGAATCTGGATATGCTTCCTTTGAACATCTCCATTTCTTTCCATCTGTTCTTCTGCACCTTCCTGGCTCTGGGTCTACTTTTCTGCCAAACCCCATTTCAAAACATCCCCACCCAACTGCACTCACAACAAAAAGTTCACATTTTTATTATAATAATGACATAAAGTTTGTTTTTTTAATAGAAAAAATAACATGGTATGAAAAATAAAAGAAGAAAACTTACTTGGGTGATGAGGGAAAATTCTTGAAGAAATTGAAGTGTCTAGGCTTCTTTTAATGGAGAAAATGAGATCTGATGGAATAGGTGTTCCAGTAACCATGTATTTGAAAACAAGTGCTTGTTGCTCAAGTTCTTGCCATTGATTTGGTGTGAAAGGGGACCTGTTTCTTGAACTTGCACTCATCATTTTGTTAAAAAGACTGGTTTTTTTATGATGTTGTTTTGTGTTTTTGTGTTTTCAATGGTTGTAGATTCTTGTTCTTCTAATACTGTGCATGGATGGATAATAATAAAAATAAATATTAATAATAATGATGGGTGTGAGAGTTCTGATGATGGTTTTCTGAGTAATTTCTGCCACCTCTTCACTAATTTTTGCTATGTGGTGGATGGGTGAGTGAGTGAGTCTGATCTTATAATGACTGCACCTCTGTTGCTTCTGTTTTTTTCTCTGCAGCTGCCTTTGTTGCTGTTCTTGTCTCTGACATCTTTACAGAAATCCATAAACAAATGTATAAAATAAAAAAATAAAAGAAGAAGAAGAAGAAAAATTAAATTCAAATGCATGTTAGAATAGTCCATGCACCTTTGGTTTTGCTGTATCCACATCACTTTTAGAAAACAGTGCCATCAGATTATGTCAAGTGTAAGCTGCTTAGCTATAGTAGTGGCTATTATATTATATATTAACTATTTCATCAAATAGTGACATAGACATGGATATCGAATATATTGATATGATGTTTATCATATTTTAAAAATTTAAATATAATAAAAGATTTTAATATCATTTTAGTATTCAACAACAACATATTTTAATATCATTTTATCATTTAACAAGATACATGTTTGAATATAGAATACACCTTTGATTTGAAGAGTTATTATCATAATTTTCAATTGCGGATTATATTATAATAAGTTGATTCAATATTGTAGTTATAGTATTGTGTGCAACTGTATCTAAATGTAGTTATTATGTGATTGTAAATCACAATAAAAACTGCATTGCAATGCTACTTCAATTGCATTAAGTAGCAACGGATTATGGAATTTTTTAAAATATTCTTTTTTTTCATTATTAAAATATCACACATTAAAAAAATATTATGCTGTTCTATTTTTTAAATTCAATATAAAATAAAAGTTGTTTTTCAAACCAGCAATCAATTAAATGTAATTTTTTCAAACTCAATAGAAAAATCGCTTTTTGGAGGGGAACGATCTGTATTAAATATTAGAATTTTTTTTCATTATTTTATTAATTGTTATTAATTATTTAATAAATTAAAATTAGTTAAATTATTTAAAAAATAAAAATATTAATAATAAGATATATTAATAAATAATAATAATAATAAATTATTATTATTATTATAATTAAAAAATATTATAACTAAAATGATTAAATTATATTTTAAATTTTATAGAAAATATATTAAAATTAAAGAAAAAAACACATCAATATTTAAACTAATAATAATAATAATAATAATAATAATAATAATAATAATAATAATAATAATAATAATAATAATAATCTAGTAAGTCTGAGTGACATTGATGTTGACAAAAATATGAAAGTCTCACAAATATTTTATTTTAATAAAACTAAATTATTAATTTATTTTATACATCTTTAAAAACTGTAATAGAGTTATAGTAATGAAAATGTTTCATATAATGGTAATGATAATCAAAATGAAAAGAAATTAAAATATTATTTTTATGTATTATTGAAGGTTTAGTTGACAGAATAATGATCACTAATTTAATTTTAAATATGTGAAATTAAATTTTGTAAATATAATTAAAATTTTAACAAATAAAAAATGTGTATTTAAAATATTGTGTTAGACAATGTTGTAATAATTTATCTTCAATGATTATCTAAAATTCATTTAGTCATTTGAAGTAATGCAAATCCATAAAATATATCAAATTAATAAATTCTTATGATAAAAATTCTTTAAAATTCAAATTACAAATCTTTATAGTCTTTTAATATATTAAAAGTTATTTAAATCTTGAAATTATTTTTTTATGCAAAAATTATCTTTTAAAATTATAATTTAATACATCTTTTTAGATGATATATTTTAAAGGATTAACTATATTTTGAAGTGATAAATATTTGATCAAAGGTTTTAGAGAAACAATAAAAGATATATAAATTATAAGATAAATAGTAAATTATAATATTTAATATTAGTAAAAACTAAATATATATTATATATAACAATTAAGTTAACAACCCACTTTCAAACATGTATATTTTGGTATATTATTTTTTATTAATTAAAATCTACATAAAAAGTATTAAATTATGTGAATTCTATGTAATTTAATGAGATATGGGTAAATATTATTTAAAAAAATATTATAAAACGTATTAAAAAATGTGTTTTTAAAATTATAGACCACTACGATATTGATTGTAATAGTGGTAATGTCTACAATGACATTCAAAATGGTAGTACAACCATATTCTTATTACAATTTAAAACTATGGTAGAATATTTTTATACTATATAATGTATGATGGTATCAATCTCTTTTGCAATCTTAGGTATGGTAACTTTTAAATATAAGAAAGTATAGTACGTGTCAATTATAATCTTTTTTTGGCTTAAGCATGCGTGGCATTATCTTATTGATAGATACGGAGGTCATGGCTAAAGCTGAATCCTTCTTTTTTTTTTTAGGTACGGAAGGATATTTTTATCTTTTGTTATATTTTCTCACCCTTAAGCATCTCACTTTCATCGGTAGAAATTGGGTTACAGTCAATTTTGGACTCTTATGTTTCATTGAGTACAGTCATGTCATGATAATCCTTTGCATGTTTGGCTGTTAATGATTTCTTCAACCACAAGATGAATACATCATTTTTTTGGGTGGGGGCCACAGGAATAACTAGTAAGTGTGTGTTTCAATTTTCCTTTAAAAATTTAAAGGTTTAGTTTGGTTACTACAAATAGGCTTTGGCTAAATCATTGTTGGAGGCTTTTCTAATATAAGATTTATTAATCATCATTTTTTATCAAATCATTGTTTGAGATTTTTTTCTTCTTCTTAAAAAATATATGATATATTTTATCATAATTAATTAAGGTAATATTCGAAAATGGTTTAAAATTTCAATGGTAATTAAAGTCGTGGTTTTTAAATAGAAGTTCACAATTTTTATATCTTTATGATCGAAAGAGTAATATGATACTATTGATTCAATAAAATAAATATAAAATTAATTTGAAGTACCAATATTTACTTTTATTTTTTTTATTGAACAAACATCAATTAAATTTTCAATTCAACCGTGAATACGAGTAATATCATGAATTTCTATTTACTGAAAATATCACTAGATGTTAGAATTTCAAACAATTTTCAACTATGAACTCAACATAGACCATATGAGACATTAATTCTTCATCCTATATGTTATCAAAGATTAAATATTATTTTATAAATGTATTTCCTGATTATATTTTATAGGTTTTAATTTTTTGGATTGATTACAAATATAAGTTTGATAGTATTAAGTTGGTTATATTGGAACACCAAATTTAATTTATATTTATAAAAATCAAGTATCTCTTTATGTATTAATATCTCAAATGAGATAAAATTACGTGGGCAACAAGTACGCTTTTCTCTCCTGAGTTTTAACCCTCCTACATTTCAAGGACTTAGACTAAAGTTAGAAGTGATGTACCCAATCCCAATTATAAACAAAAAAGAATCCATATTTTTCACTTACATTATAAACAAATTTTAACTATTTTCATTAATGTTCAGTAAAATAAACTGCCATCATTAATGTTACTATTTACATAATGTATTTATCTCTCTTTTGCTTGATTGGATTCCCTTCCAAACTTTATTTTTGAAAGAAAAAAAATTAAAAAAATATTTGATTTACTGTCTTATAGATTTTGTTACCTTCATATGAGTCAGGTTTTATGTCCTGCGTGCTATTATTATTATTATTATTATTATTATTATTATTATTATTATTATTATTATTATTATTATTATTATTATTATTATTAATGACATTTTTGTGTGCCGTAAATGTTTATTAATGTTTATGATATCAGCTTAGTTGGATCACTTTCACTATAATGATGTTTTTGCATATCATATTTTAATAATTTTCTTTAGAAAATTTAAATTTTATTTTTCTATACTCATGAGTAATATAAATACCATCAAGAGTACACTGATCGTTTTATGAGATTAAGAAGATTAACTACACTTAGCTTCACTTTAATTGTAGACCTCTACAAGGGTCGCTTGCGAGTTTCAAGACCTTTTATATGGTCTTAAACCAGTTTGATTTATGGTTATCTCGTATCTTAAAATTAAAGTGAATTATCTGTAGTAGTAAGTTTAATAAGTAATGTTAACAAGTGTTTTTAAGGCATTTATTTGTTAAAAATTTAAAAATAGAAATTTAACATTGGAGAAAAATAAAATTTGACATTATCAAAATTGAATACACAATTTTTAATACATTTTTCAATGTAAGATTTCTATATTTAGATGCTTAACAAGTGTCATAAAGATACTTGTTAATCTTTCTCAAATTTAATTCATAGTGGGTTTACAATTATTGACTGAGATCCTCGACTTACTATGTGCTTTGAATTAACATGTTTTTATTGCTCATGTTTTCATTAGAGCTGCCAAATAGGTAGGTCTGACCTAATCCGCTCTTGCTCTACATGTCTGTTGCATAATTAAAGCATCTCAAGACTACTCCGATTGTAACTGAATTGCAAATTTTTAAGATAGGTCCGAGCACTAGGAGCTATGTGGGCTAATGGATCAACCTAACCCATTTCACTTTTTTAGTTTATTTACTCTTTTAATTATTTAATCGAATGCATGTGTAAATTTTTTTACAATAAATATCAATCAAATTGAAATTATATTCGTTTACTTAAACCAAATTAATAATTTAATATATGTAAACTATAAAATTTTAAAACTTTAGCTAAACAACGTCTTTAATTTTTTTAAGTTTACATACAGACCAACGTCTTTTTAAGTTTTCATTTTTTATGAATTTGAAATCTTCGAAACTTTTAAATTTTCAAAGTAATACAATTTCAAAAATTTCAAAAAATTTGAAACTTTCGAAAGTTTCAATTTATAAAAAATTTTGAAATGCACATAATTATTTTAATAATAATTAAAATTTTATTTAAAAAAATAGATTTATAACATTATTATTAATTAAATTTATTACTCTTTTTGAAATTGGGTATGAGTAAAGTTGAGGTTCCTGCTTCAAGAACGATTATAGATTCTACAAAAAGATTCACCACCGATTAGGTATTATTACTGATAATTCACCACCGATCAAATTTTTATTATAGATATATATATATATATATATATTTGAGGTTTTATTTGAAACATTTTTGTAGGTATTTCTCTCTCGATAAGCTGTATTTGAATGGACAAAAAATATTGGAAGGCAAAATGAAATTTTAAATATTACCATTCGATCAGATAAAACAACCAGAAGGAGGAGAATAAAAGATAAATTAATTTTGAGATGCGAAATAGGTGAAAGATATAAATCAAAATCAAAATCAACAGTAACTTGTTCTGACAAGGAAAATTGTTCGTTTACTCTCAGATGTATACCGTTAAGTACCAGTGAAAAATGGAAAATTAGTGTTCGTTGTGGAACACACAATCATGATTTACTGGATACTATAACTGGTTATTTATATTTGGGGCGTTTAAACGAAGAAGAGAGGAAATTCGCCAATGACATGACAAAGTATAAGCTTGCACGAAGATTCATTTTGAATGCTTTGAAAGAGAGCAATAAAGATAATCTCACAATTCTCAGTCAAATATATATAAAGCAATGAGTACTTATCGATCATCGTTGAGAGGTTCATAAACAGATATGCAACATCTGTTGAAGTTAATATAATAAGAAAATTATGTGCATTGGACAAGAATACGGGAGAATTCAGATGTTCTAAGAGATATATTTTGTACGCATTCTGATTGTATAAAACTATTAAACACGTTTCATTTTGTTTTGATATGTGATAACACATACAAAACAAATAGATATTGGTTACCGTTACTTGAAATTGTCGGTGTCACATCTACTAGTTTGACATTTACGGTTGGGTTTGCTTACCTGGAACAAGAGTGACAAGATAACTTCATTTGGACATTTGAAAAGGTAAGACAATTGTTTGTCTCTAAGAATTTAATTTCTAAAGTTATTGTGACCGATAGAGATCTTGTCATGATGAATGTTATTAGTGTTGTGTTTCCTACTTCAATTCATTTGCTATTTCATTTTCATATTCAAAAAAATGTTGGGGCAAGATGCAAACAATACGTGAAAAAGGATAGACAAGATGAAGTAATGAATTTATGGAGAAAAAAATTATATATTCGACTAGTGTGGAGGAGTATGATCATCACTTGCAATACTTTGAGCTAGTGTGTGCCGATATTATCCTTATTTTTGTTGATTATGTGAAAGATTCATGGTTGACACCTTACAAAAAAAAAGATTTTTTCAAAGCTTGACCCAATAGGGTTATACATTTGGGGAACACAATATTTAACATGTATTTTTAAATTATGATTTGTTTTATTTTAGAAAATATGATTTACTAATTTATGTGATTTATTTTAATTTGTTTTATTTAATTTATTTGTAGAGTTGAGTCTGCTCATTGGAGATTGAAAAGCATGCTGCAAACTAGTTTTGGTGACTTCTGTAAAAGTTGAGATTATGTGAATATGATGTTGAATAACCAAGTATGTATCATTAAACCGTCTTTTTAGAAAACCCTCCTCGATATTAAGTATGGGTATAATTCACCATTTTTTCAATGTCTACATCACTGTGTATCAAGGAAATGTTTTTTTAAAAATTGACAAACAATTAAAGAAGGTGAAGATTGTACGTACAGACAAAATAAAATGTGGTTGCTCAATCAGAACAACTCATAGGTTACCATATGCTTGTGAGTTGGCAAAGATGCAGATATCTGGTAATGTTATCCCTTTAGATAGCATTCATGTTTTTTAGAAAAATTTAAGCATTGACCATGAATTGATGGATGAAGACTCTTTATCAGAATATGACTTTTCAGAAGAAGTGGAAACAATGAAAGTGTACATGAAGAAACAATATATTGTTGGTCAAAGAATATTCAGGAAAAATGTGTGTGAACTTGTATTTCCACATACAACATCAATACTTGCACCACCTGATAAGGTGAAAACCAATGGAGCTAGTAAAAATAAAAAGGAATTTGATACTCCTCTTGATCCTTCATATTAGGAGTATATTGATGTCTCTCAAGAATCTACAAAGCAACCATCTCAATGTTCTGCAAATCAATTAGCATAATATTCTACAAGGCAACCATCTCAACGTTCTACAAATCAACCATCACAGTGTTCTGCAAGGCAACCGTATAAGATGCATTTTCCTATTTTTATACATTAGTATATTTAGGACATAATAGATGTTGTGCCTGATGGAAATTGTGGGTTTCGCGTAGTTGCAACATTGTTAAGTTGGATTGAAGAATCTCGGCCTTTAGTTTGAACATAATTGGATAAAGAGATCAATCTACATCAAGACATTTATTCTAATGTTTTCGATGACCATATTGAATAAGTGCGGAACTCATTGAAAATTTCAGGATTGAGTGCTCAAGAAAAAGATATGTGGATGACTATATCAAACTAGGGTTACGTGATAACAACACGATATAATGTCATATTGGTGTCGTTGTCTCGTCATCTAAATATGACATTCTTTCCGCTAAATAAAGCACCATCAAATGAGTCTTCTTTTATCTCTTTACTAGCAATTGGATTCGTCGATGAAAATCACTGTGTACAAGTAAAATTTATTATTGGTAGTATTGTTTAATAAATTAATGTTTAATATTTTCTTGTTCATATCAAATTGAAGTCTGATTGTTCTTTGCCACCTACCTCACAAAAATGGAGAGACTTTTGTAGTGAGTGTGCAAAGACATGGGAAATAGCTTATGCAGGACGTATGAAGCATTGAGAACACATTGATATATCATTTATCAAATGATCTTGTATTTCATTAAATGAAGATGAGGATATATGTTTGAACATTTTATCATTTATCATTTACGTTTTTGGTAACAAGATAAAGTTGAACATCCAGACTAACTCAAAATAAATGTGGATTAACTCAAAATAAAAATTCATAAATAACACAAAATATTAAAATAGAAATTCATGTTCAACATTTATCATACATAAAACAATCATACATAACACAACCACTAATCGTCGTTCGGGAACATGTGGCCTAACTCACTTAATATGTCATGAACTTCACTAAATGGAGCTACCAAATCTATGGCCCTACGTACAAGCTCAGATGCTCTACGATCTCGTGCCGACAATGAATCACATAAGATGATGGACCATGTGCAGTAGCAATAGGTGGACTCGAAGGTGCATCAACCATGTACCATGCATAGTAGTCTGCAGTGACCTCTCTAGGATAAGTCGCTACAGAATATAGGCTCCGACGATATGTCATCAATCTACCTTCAACAACATGTTTTGCAGTCCACCTACATGCTCTTGGAAGATGAGCAGGAACCGCTCATCTATCTCTCCACTTACAAATGTTAGGGAAGTGATCGTAAATCTAGCATTGTACCATTAATAACACCATATACAACACAACTTAATAAATAAATAAATGACACAACTTAATATAAATCATATACCTGTAATAGGATCATGTAACCTCTCAATTGTCGAGTATCGTGGACAGCTCCATCTCCTAGATTGAAAATATTTTTTGGAAAATTTTGGAAGTTTCTAACTATGGAAAATTTCTATTTCAAAAGTTTCGAAAATTTGAAAAATTTATTTCAAAGGTATGAAAAGTTTGAGAGCACTTACTTTCTTTATTTCAAAATTTTAGAAATATTCAAAAGTTATGGTGAATTCTTTAAAGTTTCGTAATAGAAGTGAAAAAATGAATGGTAAAGTAAATTAAAGGCTTTGAAGAAGGACAAAATTGTATTTTTATATCGATTGAGGGGGTGACAGATTTAAGTGTGAAGGTGTAGGATAAAATACTCATAACATTTTTACGACTCAATTTAGACTAACACTATTTTAAAAGTTCTAATTATCATAAATCAAATAGTTGTGTAGATATTCCTGCTATAAGATGATGTATTTTAATTCTTTTAATTTAACTATTTTTAAATTTTAGATTATCTTTCTTGTGGGTTTTGTTTTTAGTTTTAATTTGATGTAATGAAGTGTAATAGTGATTTCTTTTTTCTTTAATATGTTTTAAATTTTTTAATAGCATGTGATTAAGTATTTTTTTTCTTATAACTTGTTATGTTTAAACACTCTTAGGTTTAAGTTTTAACATCAATCTTAATGTTAAAATCATATGAAAAACAAAAGTTAACTTTTTATTCAGTTAAATTATAAATTATGATTTGCAGACTATTCCACTATATAAATACTAGGAATCCCATCATGATTGAGTTAATGTTGATTTTAGCATTTCAAGCTTCACAAACTCCAAATTTGTGGTAACTAATCATGAAAGTACAAGACACGCGACAAATTTTCAATCTCAACAAATATCAATATGGCAGCAACAAATAGAAAATACTATTTATTTATTTATTTATTTATTTTTGATTCCTCACACTCACACAGTGTTCAGAGTTATAAACATTATTTATTTATCATTTCATCATGTAACTTTTGAAGTTCACTGAAGCTGGTTGGCACAGTGGAAGTAAAAGATTATCAGGTATAGAGAAAAAAAATGTTCAAATGCTTGTTGTTATTGTTGTTTTTTTGCAATTGAATGCACTTGTCTTTTTGGACAGAAAGTGTCAGGAAAGTGCACTCTGAGGGTTAAAACTGTTCACACACTCTGTTTCCTCTGTCTCAAAACACATGCTCTCTCTCTTCCTTTTTATTTTATTTTATTAATTTCACCTAACTGATCCTTTTTCATTCATTAACACAAAAATTTCCAAAATAACATTTTCTTCTATTTCCTTTTTTTGTGTTTTGTGAATGTATGTATTTTTCTTGCTGACTCCTTTGCTGTTGCATTGCAGGCTTAAAGAGATCACCTGGCTCCTTTTGTTTTTTCTTTGACTGGAATCATCAGACTATTCAGCAGCACTTCCCTACTTCTTGTTGTATAATAATATAATTTCTTTTACCATTGATTTATTATTATTATTATTATTATTATTATTATTATTATTATTATTATTCTTAAATTGGTTTTAGACAATACATTTTTCTTTTGCTTATCATGCCGTTTTTTTTTTAAGATGAAAAACTTGCATATTTTTAATAAGTTTATGTTTAAAATGACAATAAATTTGGCAAAATTATTATGTCACTGTAATTTTATTTGAAATTAAAAATATAACTTTTTGTTAAAATTATAAAAATATATTATAGTTTCTCTAAATTCACCGGTTTTTAAACATACATACGGTTAATTTTAATTAAAACTCAATTAATATAAATTGATAAAAAAAACATGGAAAGCGATAGGGTGGTTTGGGCAAAAAACAAAGGGTTTCAAAGAAACAATTAAAAAAAGAAAAGAAGAGTTTTAACTATATAAATTGAAAACTAAAACTCACATTGAAAAAAAAAACTACAAATTAAAATCAATTAACAAGGAAATAATCAACAACTATGGATATCATGCCATCATGGAGTTTTAAGATTTATAAGTGATTTATGCAGTGATTGCCCATGTTATTTAGTGTTGGGTGTCTTATTGTTTGGTTATTGATGAATTGATGCTTTTTTATGCATTGTTTGATGTTGTAGAATTGGTGTTTTTCTAAGCACTGAAGAGAGGTGTAACATTCATGTTTTAATCTTTTCAAGTATTGTGCTTAGATTAATAATAAAGTGTGAGAATCTGTGCCTAAAGTTTTTAAGTTTTGAGTGATGATAGAGTCTTCAACTCAGAACAAATATTATATATCTTTTAATTTTTTATCTTTAATATTTCTTCTGTCTCATAATAAGTTTCTTTTAGTAAAATAAATTATTTTAAAATAAATGTTATTTTTAATTTAAATTTAATTATTATTTTTTATATTATTCTCCAATAACTATTATATGCATAATTTTTAAAATATTTTTGTATTTTATATTAATAATAGTAAAAAATTTATCGATAGTTAAACATGAGTAATTTAATAAGATAATTTTTCTCTTGCTTTTAATTATATTTTATAATACATGTGTCAAAACCTTAACGTAAAACGAAAGAAGAAGTTTTCTATTTCTCATTGTTAACATTAAGCAGGATAATCTATATTCAATACTTTTAATTTATTTTATATTAAAAAATAAATCAAAACTATATTAATATTTGAAAACATATATCATTATTTTTTGAGATAATATTATTTTAACATATAATAATTATTGTGTGATAAAGGATATAATATTCTTAAAATTATTTACAATTTTCGCGTTTTAAAAAAAAGATAAAATATAGAAGCATAGAGATAATAATAAAAAATAAAAAAGAAAAAAAATAATAATATAATATTATATTATTATCTTCAAAAATAGTACTATTTATAGTGAAATTAAGTTCTATTTATAAGACACATTTAAATTATAAATATTTGAATGATGTATTTGTCGCTTAATAGATCCACTTGCTTGATAATGAAATTAGTGGTGTAATTTATCATTGTGAATTGTTATTTATTTACCCAACCAATCCACTTAGGTGACATAAATATGTATTCATTGTAGATGTGACAAATTTTAATGCAAACAGTCACAATAGTAACCATTAATAACAATAATCAAAGAGAGACAAAAAAAAAGTAGTATTGAAAAAATCCAAGTTGATAAATAAAACAACTGCTCTCTAAAATACTTTCAACAGTGTATATCAATTATTACAAAATGGAAACTTCTACAAGATATTTAAAAATTAAAGTGTTTTGATATATTTACACTCTTAATTAATAAATTGATAATTATTTTTATAAATCAAATAGTTATTTATCAATTTTTATATTTTAGAAAATATTATTTTATTGTTTATAAATATTATATTAATTTTTTATATTTTATTGTGAAAAATTAAATTCAATATTTAATATACTATTTAGTTATTATAATTTTTTAAATGATAATTTTTTTATTTAAAAAAAAGTATATTTAATTATACATTTAAAGATCAAATATAGGAGTTTATGCCAAATTAACGCATATACTATGAAATTTCTCTTGCATAAATATTCATGGCCAAGTCGGGGATAATACATTATGGGTAGGAATCTAGTGACACAGCGAGACAACACAATTTAAAAGATTTGGATTATTAAGATATTTGAATATTATATATTCATTCAAAATCCTAATATTTAAATATTATAGAAAATGTGTACTATAGAGTCTGCTGCAAATATTTATTCCACTCAAAATATTAAGACATCAAGTATATAAATTATTATTATTTTTATATATTTTCTATTGAGTTCATTTGTAATCGATGTGAGATTAAACATTCACACTTAAAGTTTAACAACTTTCTCTTAAGTGTAAGTCTCTTATATCATTATACTTGCAACACATTAACAAATTAACTCATTGCGCCTTGTGACTATATCGTCAAAAACACTTTTGATACAAGGATCACCTAGACTACTAAGAAACATGAATGTCGGATTACTAAGAGAACTCAATAGATCATCATATTGGCTAGACTAACCATATAAGTATTTTGGACAACACATTTTTACCCAAATCTTAAGGTATTTGTTATATGAACTCCCTTATTTATATGTTTATGCTCAACATACACTTCTTCATCGAATGTGAGACTTGTACTACATATTAATGGAAAAATTCATATACTCAATATTTTAAATTTTGGTTGAAGATGTGTTATTATTGATAAGAAGAATATGGTGGATCATTGCATTAAACAAATCACCTCTATTATATATTTTTCATATTCATGTAATTTCTAATTGATGTAAACTAACAAGTCACACACGAATGCTAACATTATCATAGAATCCAAACCTATTTATAACTAAATGTCAGACAATTGCCTCCACTTAATTTTGAAAAATAAATATTTTTAGTATTTAATATATTAAAAATAAATTACTTGATAAAGAGAAAAATTTATATTATAGAGTGTTCCTCTATTATATTTTATATTTAAAAAATAAATATGAGAGTGTTGTTATAATAATCTTTAAATATATTAAAATTATAAAAATAAATTTAAATGTGTTATTTATTGATTATTTTAGTTTTTAAATATATTTTTAATTAATTAATTAATTTAATCTTCGTTTTCTCCTAATCACTTTTAATCTATGTTTTGACTAAAAAAATAGATATTTTAGAACGTGTTTATAAAATATATTTTAATAAATTTAAATATTATAATATATCATAATTACAATAAAGAGATATATATTGCGTCTACTGCTTAAATTTCTGCAAAGTCATGAATTTATTGACGTTGTTTATAAAGTTTCTATTTGTTCAACTAATTTAAAAGAAAGTAATAATATGATATAAATGTCAAATTTCTTACGTGATTTTGGTATAAGGAAATTTAACTAATTGTATATTTATTGAAGAAATCAAGTAAAGTATACATTTATTTGATTTAATAATATACATATATATATATATCTATATATATATATATATACCACCGTTTACTTATAATATGATTATCTGTAAACTTTCTCGAATTATTCAACTAATGTATAAAAAAGTGTTACAAAAATTAAATAAAAATATTATAAAAATGATAAAATAAAAATAAAAAAGTTAATAAAAATTACTTATAACAAAAGAAAAAAGAGTTGATATTTTTTTTTTCTCTTACAAGTTATAATAAGGAAGTGATGCAGCAGAAAATAAGTTTCGCCGCATTAGCCTTGCATACGGTGGGCTTAGAACTTTTTTGGTGTCCTTCTTAGTGTTGTCGTGAATCGCTCGCTTTTAATTTGTTGATATTTGGAGGAAAATAGTAAATATCAACATCTTTTGATTTTTTTTACTATTTATTTTTTATTTATTTATTTTTTAATAGTTTACTAAAAAAATATATTTTATTAGTTAAAACAATTTACCCTTACACTAGATATAATTCTTTTTATTTTAAAAATTTTCTCTAAAACTTATCCATATTAGAATGTCGAAAATTTTACTTATATTTTAACATTTTATACAAATTATTTATTTTATTATTTTTTACCAAAAAATTTAAAAAAAAAAAATTCAGATTCAATTGTGTTTCGATAAACCTAAATTTTAGATTTTCTAGAACACTAATGTATATCAAAAACACAAATATGGTCTAAAAGATAAAATAAGTTTAAAATTTAGAATTTTAATATTTTAATATTTTAATTTTATTATTAAAGAAAACTCAGTTTTTAAATTTTTTTGGAACATATTTTTCAACCAAAAAATATAAAATAAGTTTGTCTCAATACACACTATTTGACAAATTTTTTTTTTTGTTTTTTATTTTTATTTTTAAAAAGTGTTTTGTGTTCTGAAAAATTTAAAATTAATTGTTTTGAAACATAATGATAAAGCTGAATTTCTATTAAAACATAGGTGTATGAGTATAATTAGGTGGTATAGGATAAACTTTTTCCAAATGTCATGTACTGATTGTAGATTGATCCAGAAGTGAGTAAGTTTGCGTGTCTAAGCTTGAATACAAATTATTTTAGTCAAGTGAATATATAGGAACATTTTACGATTGATTCCATATTTTATATTCATACTAAAATAAATTTTAAGAAGACAAATGTGTTTTAAAAAATTTGAATTTTATATATTATAATTTTTTTTATATATTTTTTAAAATATGAATATGTTTTATGAAAAATTGAAGTTTGTGTTATAATTTTTTAGAATATAATGTGTTTTATTGAACTTACGAATATTTGTTGGAATATAAATATTTTAGAATATTCAAACTTTGAATTTCATAAAACTTATTTTAAATTTTTTAGAACAGAAAACTGTATTAAAAAACAAAAATTTAAAGTTTTTTATTTATTTCTTTTTGTAGATAAAATTGAATCATTATTAAAATGCGGGGTAGATGTATAACTATGTGGATATAGAGGGAAAAAATTTAAATGTGGATTCACAAATTAAAGACGGCAATCCCGACAAACCCAAACAACAAAATGCAAACGGGCCACCAAGGAAAATAACAAGGCCCAAAGTTAAACGATGCATGAGATTTTTATTTGTTATCTTCATCTGTACCTCTCATTCCTTCAATATACTTGAAAAAGATTATTTTATTCTTTTTATTATATATTAAAATAAAAAATTTAAATTTGAAAATTTTCAAAAAAGAAAATTTCAGAAGTTTAAATATTTTCGAAATAGAATAAGAATTTTTTGAAATAGGAAATTTCAAAAAATTAATATCATTATTTTGAAACAAAATTTGCATTTAAAAATTTTTGAATAAAATTCTAAATTTTTAACTTTTTTTGAAATTTCGATTTAAAATTATGTTTCAAAAATTTGGCTTTCAACACTTCTGAAAAATTATGTTTTGAATGTTTGAAAGTTCCGAAATTTTTGTTAAATATAGTTTTAAAATTTTTTAAGTTAATTCAAAACTTTCAAATTTTTTTGATTAGTTTGAAACATTAAAGACCTAATTTTCAATTTTTCAAAAAAAAATCTAAAGTGTCAACAAATACAAAATTTCCAAAATAGGAAATTCTAATTTAAAATTACGAAACTTTCAGAAAAAATACATTTTTTTAAAAATTTGAATGTTTCGAAACTTTGCATTTCGAAACTTTTGTTATAGACGAAAGCTTCAAAAATATTTTATAAATACAATAAATTATATTTCAAAAATTACAAATTAAATCAAACTTTCGAAAGTAAACTTATTTTGTATTTCGAAAATTTTATAATCAACAAAAGTTTTATAGATTTTAAAATTCTCTAATAATTTTTGTTAAAGTTTCAAAGGTTTGAGTAACTAGTTAAAAATATCAACTTTTTTTTATATAATAAAAATGATAAAATATTATTTTTAAATGTATTAAGAGTGAAATGTATAGGTGGAGAGTGACTAATTAAAAACTTACAATGTAGGATTCACTACACATACACATTCCCTTGTTTTTTGAAGAAAAAAATGATAAAAATATTAAACGATTACTTAAAATAATTTATATGTAAACTTTTATTGTTACCACTATGTTATGGCAGACTATCTAATTGAATATGCAGTGCTCCAGGTTGATATCACTTTAATGTTATCATAAAAATGATTTAGTTGTTTATGAAATTTTGATATTTTATGAACAAATTTCTCAATAACAATTCTATGTACAATTACAATTATTAAATTTGTTTGAGATAACAAGATTACATAGATAAATTTATTCCCAATTACAATTAATGTAAAATTAACTTGAATAAACTACATATTCGATTAATGTATAAACTATGTTGGGTGACATTTTACATTTTCAAAGACGTGTTTAATAATTTGCAATGTTCAAACTAATTGGAGTGACACTTATAATTTTAAGAATCAATATTTTTAATCCGTTTCAAAATAAATGTATTATTATTATTATTATTATTATTATTATTATTATTATTATTATTATTATTATTATTATTATTATTACTATTATTATTCAATGTGAAGTATCGAGTCAAAAAGACCATCTTTTAACTATTGATCAAATTATCAAATTAGTTATTGTATTTGTAGATCATTCTCAAATAGGTTACGATATTATAGATATTTTAAAAATATTTTTAACTATATCAAACATTACACGTATTAATCATTTTGATAGTAAGTAGATAAATACGGAAATCAAATTGCAAATTCGATAGTAATATTATGGACTAAATTAGAAGTAATTTGTTAAATATAACACCTAATCGACAATAAATAGTTAAATATATATACCAACTTAATAATTTAACTGTATATGTTTGACAGAAATATCTATATATATGAGTAATGTTTGACAAATTAAATTTTTTTAAAAATATTCATAATCTCAATAACCTATTTTATAGTTAGCTATAAATTGAAAAACAAATTTGATGATTTATTTCTTAAGAAAAATTTCACTTAATTTGGACTAAATTTTGTAGTCTTCAAGACCTATATTTTATTGAAGCTTTTTAGGTCGACCCAATTGGATCTGTCCATTTTGCCAACTGTAGTTGAGAGTGGTTACAATCAAGATTAAAATAGAATGGTAATTGTTTTGTTTTAGGCCACATGTATAGGAGAGGTACTGAGTAGGGACTCACTATTATGTGTTACAACATTATATGTTAGAATCCTCATTTATTTTTGGCACCATAGATATTTTGCCTAGTCATTATCCAATAAATATCTAAAGAAATCCCAAAAAAAAAAAATATTGTTCTGTTAAGGACAGAGTTAAATTGAACAACAGTGAATCTTAAACTTCACAACACATTTCTGAGATATTATTGTTTCCATGTCCAATACTAATTATCTTCAATATTTTTCATTGTTTCTTTAAAAACTAATAATTGGAATATTCCAAGTAAAACCTCTTCTAGTTGCAAAGTACATTCCAAAAACTAACACTATAGACAAACAAGTAGTTATATATGCTAGCTATAAACTTTTGTGCTCTTAATGCAATGAGTTATTCTATACCGGGTGATGCTGATAAGTGATAAGAAATCTTAGCAGGAAGAAATTTCCTCTTGTCCATACATTTCCATGGTTCATATTGATACAAACAGCAATGTTTTAGCTGTCTAATATATGTCTCTTTGTGTGTCTTTTTTCTTCCCACGTGATGTTGGACCACACCTAGTTAAGGTTGCCATTCATACACTTCAAATACATACAGATTCACACTGTAGTGTATCTCGTCTGTTGATTTCAGATCGGATAGTCTATATCACATAGTCAATTTTACTGCACGAAGTAATCTCTGATGTCGATCTAAATCGGATGGTTGAGAGACGCAGTTACACCATAAGGCTTAATTATTTTTCTTTCGTTTTTTTGTCATTGTTATTCGTTTGATTTACTAATACGAAAACATTACAAGGTTCTTTGAAATTAAGGAAAATAATTGTTTGTCTGTAAACTGTTTTTGTAAATTAATTTTATGTTTGACATGCCATTTTTGTGGATTGTTATCTTCAAAATGATGTAGATTGATGATATATATTATAATTACTACTAGCATTGACTTTTCAATTTCAATATACATCAAGGGTTTTCTTTTGGTCAGGATATTGAGAACAGGTCCTCATCCGTTGGATTGTGTTATCAATAGTTTTTATGTCTTGCAGCTGCACCCCCTATCAAGAATTAGAATTTGATTGTGACCGCAATTTAAAATCTTAATCCCGGTATTTTTGTGTCTTGCAGTTGCATTGGCCTATCAAGAATTATAATTATAATGCGATTATGACTGTAATTTAAAATCTTAATTGTAGTTTTAGAACATCAAACGCGTTTCTATAAAGTAAATAAATAAATGCACACATGACATTAATGATCCATTACGGAGTTGAGCTAATTGTGTCAAGTATCTAATGATACAAGGCTTAGGGGTTGAGATTATAAAATACAAAACTATGATTAAAAACTATGGTCCAAATTACAATATTAATCCTAAAAAATTCAGAAATGAGTCATACTAAACTCAAACTAACTTTGATTAATTAGCATTTTGTCCAATTTAAATATATTTCCTATCCTTTTAGCCTTTCCAATCTCAAGACCCAAAATCCCAATAACAAACAAGTGTCTCCTTTTACTGACCAAATGATTTATTAATTATGAAAACAACTTTTTATATAGATATAGATTCCGTGGAGTCGACTACATCCAATTATGCGCAGTCAGCATATCGGGGATAATTTGATCAAAATCATATAGTCTAAAATAAAATATATTTTTAGGTTTATAAAAATTAAAAATTTTAAATTTAATTTCTTAATTGTTCGATCTTGATCGGACAATAAGTCCCATATAAAACACTCTGATTATTCATTTGTCATTTTTTGCTCGATGAGAATATAACCAACCCTACAACTTGCAACAAAAACTCTTATATATAACACCACTATTATGCATCACATTCTCATTCAAAAATCAAAAGCAAACATATTGATCATAAAAATGATTCACATAATCCTCCTCATATCTCTCCTCATAACAACAACTTCAAATGCATCAGTCCAAGATTTCTGTGTAGCAGACATAAAAGCCTCAGACACACCAGCAGGATACCCTTGCAAAGCAGCAACAACAGTAACATCAGATGACTTTGCATACTCAGGCCTAATTGAAGCAGGAAACACAACAAACATCATAAATGCAGCAGTGACACCAGCATTTGTTGCACAATTTCCAGCTCTCAATGGTCTTGGTCTCTCAGCTGCAAGACTAGACCTTGGTCCAGCTGGTGTTATCCCTTTACACACTCATCCAGGTGCTAGTGAACTTCTCATAGTGAAACAAGGTCACATCACTGCTGGTTTTGTTTCATCAGCTAACACTGTTTATATAAAAACATTGAAGAAAGGTGAGATTATGGTTTTTCCACAAGGTTTGTTGCATTTTCAAGCTACTGCTGGTAAGAGAGATGCTGTTGCTTTTGCTATCTTTAGTAGTGCTAGTCCTGGACTTCAAATCCTTGATTTTGCACTTTTTGCTAGTAATTTCTCAACTCCTTTGATTACTAAGACTACTTTTCTTGATCCTGTTCTTGTGAAGAAGCTTAAGAGTGTTCTTGGTGGAAGTGGCTAGAGATACACTACTTATCTTGTCATTTTAATTTCATCTATTTTGTTGTGTTGTTTTCAATTCATTTTAATCAGTTTCTTAGATGTCATTTCATTTTTCATATCAATGTGAAGTAATAAATTTGTGTCTATTATGATTTTATCCATTTGTTTGTTCAAAAATTTAATGTTGAGATTAATTTGTACCGTTAGAATAAATTTATGAGTAATGTTATTTGGATCCAATTATATCTATTTATCCAACTATATAGTAGATGTTTTTCATTTGTATTAGATCCAAAGAATTAGAGTTTATAGAATATAAGTTTTATTTAAATATTCAAATTTATATTACAATAATATCTACTCGTTTGATTTCGCTGATTTATTATTGTCTATGAATCATATTCAATATAGACGACATATTCGCGAATATCTAAATTGACACTGTATAAAATACAATTAAAATGAGTTTGTATTCAAAATTAAAGAGAAAGAAAAAATTACTATAAAATAAAAACAAATAAAAATAGTATATAAATATAGTGTCCGACAACAAAGTTGATGTGAAAATAGCTTTCTAACACTTATATATATATATAGAACATTATTTTTTTAATTTTTTTTACTATAAAATCAGTAATATATCATATCTATTGTATTATTTTTTCTATTTCTTTCTCGTTCATAATCTCGATGGAGAGTTTGAGTGTTAAATCTAAGTGTTTTACAAAAATATCTGTGTTTATTTATTTGAAGGTTTTGCCAATCTTATCCAATATCAATTTCCAATGTTGATACATTACCCTGCATGTCATTGTTATGTTGAGATGAGCTAGAATTTTATTTTATTACTTTTTTATTTACAAAAGATGTTAGTTGTCCTAATTCAATTTGGTCCCACTCCAACAATTAATGGGTGCATTTTGGAATATGTAATTTTTTTTTGAAATAGCATTTTGGAATATATAAATTAGGTGTCAATATTTATGTAAATTTTATTTACTCGTGGTATACAAATATGAAACTCCGTATTTATTTATTTATGCAGCTTCATAATTTGGTTAAAATTTAAACCTAGCTAGTCGGCAATTTACAATTCTCTTGGGAATTTTGATTGAGCTTGTAGGTTAATTAATCTGCCATAACTTTAAAATGGAGGATCGCTTCAACCCATCAAATATGTATTTTTCTAAATAAAAAAATTAGAGTACAAAATCATTATATGACTTCAATCCATCAAATATAATTAATATCAACTTAAAAATTAAAAATGTTGTCTTTAAATTTAAATTTAATTGACAAATTTCAATATTATTAAAATGAATGTCTTGTCTCGAATTTAAATTACGTATTTTTTAAGATAAATGTATTTGTATGAGTATAAACCAAAGACAAAAAAAAAAAAAAGTGTCAATGTTTAATAAATAGTTCTATTATTTCATAGCATAAAAGAAAAATATCATTTTAATAATTTAATAGTCAAGATTAAGATTAAATGATCACCTCTCATTACTCCCACTTGGTATTTGATAGTGAAAACAGTATATATATATATATATATATATATTTGACATACATATATTAAATGAAAGTAAAAAGGTAACTCAAACGAAAAATACACATTAAAATGATAACTTATATTTATAAATAGGAACTATTTTTCTTTCAAACATCATCTTAGGGAGTACTTGAATTGCATTATCATTGTTCATCTCCTTTTGAGAATTGAGTAGAAAAAAATCTTCTTTTGAGAGTTGAGAATTCATTTGGACCACCATTAATAAATTATAAATTGGAATACGACCGATATACGCATAACATGCTAATTAAAATTCTGTAAAAAAGATTAGATCATATGTAATTTTTTAAAGAAATTTAAGAAGAGTTTAATAGTGACCACATGCTTAGTGTTAATATGAAAACTTTAAACAACTATGCATGATTGGTTTCCACCTTAATCAGAGAAGCCTAAACCATTTGTATGTAACACATATGATATGATAAGCCTAAACCATTTGTATGTAACACATATGATATGATATGTATGCATGTTTTATCATTCATCACCCAATACAACCTTGTTACAACACATCTAGTTTCTCTATTATTTATGAATTTGAATCATTCAAAATGGTAAAGTAAGTAAATTAATGGTTTATATTAAAGTCACTCACCAGTCATAATTAGTCATACATGTGCACATAATATCAACAATTCATTTGATAATTAATAATTGATATTACTCACTTTACTTTTTAAAGTGAATTATTTTGTTCACGTTATAAAAGTCAAATTCATTATTTTTAGTGTGCAAATTTGTTTTGTTAATATACTTTCTCAAATTTAGTTTTTTTTTATTTATACAATTATTTAATCATGTTATTTTATTTATTTTTTGTTTAAAATATCAAACTTTTGTTTAGTTAAATATTTATGGGTTTGTCATTTGTGATAAAAACAAGTCAAACTTAAAATATTGTAGGAATACGATACAATTTAGAGAGCCTTTATACAATGTGACGTAGTTGCTTGAAGTTTTATATTTTAGATATAAACTATTTCTCATAAATATAAATATAAATATAAATATAAATATAAATATAAATATAAATATAAATATAAATATAAATATAAATATAAATATAAATATAAATATAAATATAAATATAAATATAAATATAAATATAAATATAAATATAAATATAAATATAAATATAAATATAAATATAAATATAAATATAAATATAAATATAAATATAAATATAAATATAAATATAAATATAAATATAAATATAAATATAAATATAAATATAAATATAAATATAAATATAAATATAAATATAAATATAAATATAAATATAAATATAAATATAAATATAAATATAAATATAAATATAAATATAAATATAAATATAAATATAAATATAAATATAAATATAAATATAAATATAAATATAAATATAAATATAAATATAAATATAAATATAAATATAAATATAAATATAAATATAAATATAAATATAAATATAAATATAAATATAAATATAAATAATAATTACAAAATTAATATATTGAATTCTATTTAAAATAAAATACATTGATTTTTTAATTTTTATTTGTATTTTTATTTTATTTTAAATGAAGTTTTCTTTGTGTTTGTGACGAAACATATAAATAAATTAAGAGAATATATGGTTAATGTGATATATGAAGTGAAAACTAAAAATAAGTATATAAACAAATTAATGTTGAGAAATGATTCACAGGAGCTTAACAACTCCAAAGCGTTCCTTCAAGAACAAGAATACGAAAACATGTTGTTTGGACAGAAAAGCCTTTTATTTTTATTTTTTCAAACAAAAAAAGAAGGATTTTATTTTTTCAACAAAGAAGAGGTTTGTTTTTTTCAACACAAAAAAAGGCCTTTTAAAGTGGTCAGATAGTATTTGAAAATTGGATATGACCCTACACAAAATAATAGGAGGAACATACTCTTTGAGACACACTTTATTTATTCTGTTAAAATATGAGTTTTATTAAATTTATTTGAAATTTATATATTTTAATAAAATTTACATGAATTTTAACCAATCAAATAAAGCGGGTTAAAAATTATGTGTTGTTGACATTTTTATTTTTTAAAAAAAAATCAATTTTATTCTTATTATTTTCATCTCCTTTCATTGAAAATATTTAGATCTCACAAATACAAAATCTTTTATATATATATCTTTTCCTCAAAAGTTATGTTAAAAATCAACATACTGAAATTTGCAAAAAAAAATCAGAATTTTTTTCATACAGTCTAAATTTTGTATTAAATTTTCAATAAAAAAAAAACATATTTTTTGCATACCGTCGAAATATTCAATATGTAACCTTTTTTTTCCGTTTTTCTTTTATTCTATAAATGTCAAATTTTACGGGTATATAAAAAACAAACAGAAAAAGATATAAATACCAAAAATTTTAAATATGTAAAAAAGGACTGAGAAATCTGTTTTTATATATTAGAAATTTCAATTTTTTTAATGTAAAAAAATAGAGATGCGGGGCACTAAAAATAGGTTGACTTTTTGTTTTTGTTATTTTTTTACCTTTTATTATCTACAAAGTTATTTTTAAAAGTTGATGCAAAAAGTGATAAAATACAGAGATAAGAGTCATTGTAAGGCTGTGGATTCCAATTCTCCTAACAGGGTATTGAATGGGCTTAGCAATGAGAAGATAGCTCGGTCCCTAATGGGAATTTGCTAAGCCACACATTCCAAAACTATTTTCCTTATTTGAACAAAAAAATATTTTCTTATTAAAATCAATTATTTTATGTAGCTTTTTCAAAACATTAAAAACATAAGGAAAATGCTATTTTTTATGAATGTATCAATTGGACTAAATAGACAAACGTTTTTTTATTGCCTATTACACCCACTAACCTTCCTTGTAGTATGTACAATACTTCTTTTTTTAGATGTAGTTTTAAGTTTATTTACATATCTTAAGAAAATCAATAATTTTTGTTATTTTTTTATGATTTTTTAATATTTTTCTATATTATTCTCAATAATTTATTATCTTATTCTTCTTTTTTTCTTTATTAACAAAATAATAATTAATATTATTTTGAAAATAATAATAAATAGGAACATAATTTACTTCAAAAACGATATTTAAAAAGAAATAGAGAAGGTGCCAAAATATATTGTGGGTCATAAATAACCTTACTCTATACATTATAATCTATTAAAGAAAGTTGGTTTTGGTACCCCCTAATTAATCTTATAGTCCTCAAATTCTTAAAAATCCAAAATTATCTCTAAAAATTTCATTGACTGAATGGTAAAACAAAATTACTCCAAAATATCACCCCATCAACCAAATTAACAGTACGTAAAATCTTTCCATTAAAATTCGGTACACAATTTTTCACTACTGGAAATTTCGTTTTTCAAATTTTTGGTAGTACGATTATATTACCAGAAATTTCGCCAACAAATTTTCGGTAAAATATTTATAATACCGGAAATTTGTGCCATAAAATTTCCAGTAGTTACATTTACCTTACTGGAAATTTGAAATTTCCGGCAGTTATATTTACCTTATTAGAAATTTCAAATTTTTGAAATATTCGGTAGTTATTCTACTTAACCGGAAGTTTCAAAAATATGGTATGTTATTTATTAATTTTTTTGTTTTTTATTTTTTGAAATAGGGATGAAAAAAACGCAACCAGTATGCATAGATTTGACTGAAGCATTCACAATTGATCAAATTTTTGAGTCACGAGAAGCTGTCATATCATGGGCAAGAGAGGTCGACTGACAAAATCAAATAACAGTTATCATTACTCGATCTGAGATAGAAACAGGAAAGAGAGGAATAAAGTCAAAATTAATTCTTGGTTGTGATAGAAGTGAAAAATATAAGTCAAATAAAAGTAACACAGGTACTTCAACTAAAAGGTGTGGTTGTCCGTTTAAACTTAGATTGAGACCATTGAAAAATGCTAAAGGATGAATTATTAGTTTAATGTGTTGACTTCACAACTATGAGTTAGTGGCTACTTTTGAGAATAATGCATTTATGGGACGCTTAAAAGAAGAAGATAAGAAACATGTTGACGAGCTGGCAAAGTATCACGTTGCACTGAGATACATCTTGTCATCTTTGAGAGATCAATAAGGAGAATGTGACTAATATCTTTCAAATTTACAAGCGACGCAACACATACAGGAAAAATTTTAAAGGACCTAGAACTGATATGCAAAATTTGTTGAAGTTACTTGAAGCTAAGAAGTATGCCTGTTGAAGTAGGACTCGTTGAGACTTCAACGTTGTGAGAGACATGTTTTGGATGCACCAAGATTCCATAACCTTGTTAAACACGTTCCCTCTTGTATTGATCATGGATATCACCTACAAAATCAACAAGTATAGGTTACCATTGTTTGAAATTGTTAGTGTAACTTCAACTGGGTTGACATTTAATGTTGCATTTGCTTATATGGATTGTGAGCATCAAGAAAAGTTTTGTTGGGCATTGGAGAAGTTAAAAGAGTTGTTTGTTTCAAACACCTCATTTTCTCAGGTGATCGTGACTGACAGAGAACTTGTTTTAATGAATGCAATTGAAGTTGTATTTCCATCTTCAACAAATTTACTTTGTCAACTTCATATTAAGAAAAATGTTGGAGCCAAATACAAACAATATATATTAAAGAAAGATATCTATGAACCCATTCTTGAGTTGTGGAGGAAAATTGTTTATTGATCCGAAGAGAAGGAGTACGAGGAACTTTTGCAAATGTTTGAGCAAACATCCAAACAAGACTCTCAGCAAGCACCTATGACGAGTCAAGTTAGAAAATATTTCGGCAAGTTTCATCATCTAATTTATTCATACATTGAAGACATAATTAATGATAAAGTAGATGAAAACTGTGAATATCGTGCTATTACTGCTTTACTTGGTCATAGTGAATAATATTGAAACATTGTGCGTCGACAATTTTGTATGTAGAGAATAAGTCCAAATCTGATTTATATACTGCATTCCACACTTTTACTGCAATATGGTGCTCATAATGATTAAGTACAGAGAGATTGTAAATACCTTTAGGAAATATAGATTGTTTAGGCTGCTGATGATGCTCGTGTTCAAACTGGTGCTACTGATCCTGCTCACCATCAAATGCACGATCTTGTTCATTATCAAACGCACGATCTTGTTGGTGCTGCTGATCATTTACTTCATCAAACGCATGATCTTGCTCAAACTCATGTTGAATATTATAGTTATGCGCCTGCATTTCTTCGTTCCTCTTTCTTTTTTTTCTCAACTGCAGCTCTCCTATTTGATTGTGTAGGGGTCGAACTCGAGAATGTTCAACGTCTGTTTTTGCTCCTCTGGTCTTCACTAAAAAAATAGAATGAAAAAAAATGTAATTTTTTTTACAAATAATATATATATATATATATATATATATATATATATATTTATATGTTCTTGAAATTTTAGTGACGAATGAAATTTCCGATACACATCTCAGAAATTTGAAATATGAAATTTTTGGGAGTTTCACCCGGAAATTTGAAAATTCCAATATTGAAAACAAATTACCGGTTATTTCAAATTTCCAGTTGTATCTCCCAAAAATTTAAAAATTAAATTTCTAGTATTGAATTTGACTACCGAAAATTTGATTACTCCTGAAATTTCCGGTAAATTTTTTTTTGAAAAAAAACTAACTTTTCCAGGAAACACGAATAGTGGATGAATGAAGTCACTTTTTGATTTTTACAATTTAGTTAAGGGTATTTTAAACATTTCAAACTTAAATTTTTTAAATGGGGGAATAGGGTTAATTGTGGGATACCAGCTCCAACTTTCTCTATCAAATTAGACATGATTTTATTATTTGTTTATTTTAATTTTAATATATTTATTTTCTATTTGGTGAAATATGAGATATTACGAGAGATAAAATCATAAAATAAATGAATAAATAATTATAATCAATAAAAAATTACACAATATATGAGTCTTATTGTGTTCAATATTTTACACGACTTAGAAAGTCGATTAAAATGGAAATATACTTGAAAATTAATGGTGAAGCGATTGTAATTTGATTTATATAATTATACAACTATCATATTAATCTTTTCAATAAAAACAAATATAGTACGTCTATGGTTTCATAAATCCAATTCAAATCATTAAAAGATGCGAAAATATTTAAGAGTTTGTTTGATTCACATTCTAAAAACTCTATTTTAGTATTTTAAAATTTAAAAATTAAAAAACTTGTTTGGTGTACCTATTTTTAAAAACTGTTTTATAAAACTATTTTTAATATTATACTTTTTAAAACTAAAAAAGCAAAACAAATAAATTGTGTTTTATTTTTCATTTTTCAGTTTTTTAACTCTCTAATCAAAAACTGTTTTAAAAATTAGAGTTGCCAAACAGATTTATTTTTTATTTTTTTTTAAAACAGTTTTCTAAAATTTATTTATAAAATAATTTTCAAAAACTAAAAAGTAAAACCCAATCAAACAAACCTTAATTATTGTGTTGGTGTCCACTTTTGAATCCATAATAACTAGCTTTTCTATATCGAGTTCCTAAAAGTGCATGAGCATATTCAAATTGCATTTATACAATTATTTATTTTAATCATGTGGTTTTTAAGAGATTGAAATTGTAGTAATCTAGATTTGACTGAGAGATAAATAAATTTAATCAATAATTATTTTAATAAAATTTCAAATTCAAATTATCCTAAACGATTTATCTTTTAACATATATATTAAAGTTTACATATCCACCCATACTCATACTTCAAATCTAAAATTTATAACACTTAATGTATATACTACTATATATGATATTAAATATAAATACAAATAAGGCATAATTGTTCAAGCGATTCCTTAACTTAATTTCAAATAAAACTTCGGTCTTTTATTTATTTTTTGATTTGGTCATTTATTTAATTTTAAGTAACAATTTAATATGTTATGTTTTAAAATGTCAACAATGTTATCATTTTTTTACAAAAATTCTAAAAATTCATCAAAATTTTTAAACAAAATCCATAAAATTAATTATCATCTTTAATATAAAATTAAATTTCATAAAATTCATAACTAAAATTTTCAAATAAACTCATATATTCATTCTCTATTTGATGTTGTTGGAGATAAAAATATGAGTTTATTTGAATATTTGAGTTATGCATTTGATGAATACATAAATTTTCTTGAAATTGGTATTGAATTTTATAGATTTTATTTAAAGATTTTGATGAATTTTCTAAGTTTATGTAAAGAAAAAATAATATTGTTGTCATTTTAAGATATAAAGGATCAAATTATTACTTAAAATTAAATAAAAAACCTAATAAAAAAAATAACTGAAGTGTTACCTGAAATTAAGTTAACGGACCATTTGAGAAATTATATCTAAAAATAATGATAAAAAAATTTGATATAATTCAAAATTTAAATTAAATTAATTAATTTAAGTTTTTAATATATATTTTTTTTGTTTATTTTGCGATAATATAGTTTTGTCTTCAAATTAAGTTAATGTCTCATAAGATATCAAGTTTGATTATTTATTAAAAAAATAAAAATCAAGTTGGACTTGTCAATATGAATCTTTGACTAAAGATAACGTTGCGTTTAAGCACTTTTGCATGTAAACAACTCGTTCCACTTAATGTATTATAATCAATTATACCATATCTTAAGCCTCAAACATTGCAATAAAAATTCTTAATTAAGCATAAAAATAAACCACATTACAACTATATAAACACCATACAACTCTTCATTTTCATTCATCCAAAAATAAAAAATGATTTTAATTATTTTCCTCCTAACTCTTCTCACACATTCCACATCAAATGCATCAGTAGTAGATTTCTGTGTAGCAGATTTAACTTCTCCACAAACACCTTCAGGCTACCCATGCAAATCATCAGTAACAATTGATGACTTTGTTTTCACAAATTTCAAACCAGGAAACACATCAAATCCTTTTAAATCATCACTAACCCCTGCATTTGTTCATCAATTTCCAGCTATTAATGGACTTGGATTATCAGCAGCAAGGTTAGACTTAGGCGTCGGAGGCGTAGTTCCGATGCATTCGCATCGCGGCGCGTCGGAACTAATGATAATGGTTCAAGGTTTTATAACTGCTGGTTTTATTTCCTCTGATAACTCTGTTTTTGTTAAGACACTAACAAAGGGGGATATATTGGTAATTCCACAAGGTTTGTTGCATTTTCAATTTAATGCTGGAAAAAATAAAGCTACTGCTTTTCTTACACTTAGTAGTTCAAACCCTGGTGCACAACTTGTTGATTTTGCTTTGTTTGGAAATAGTTTGAATTCTGCTTTTGTGGAAAAAACTACTTTTCTTGATCACGCTCAAGTTAAAAAACTTAAGGCTGTTTTTGGAGGGAGTGGCTAGGTTTAATTGTTTTGAGTTATGTTGTTTTATGTCCAAACTCCAAACCAATACTTTGTGGTTCTAAGGTTTGGAAATTGTTTAGTCATTGAATTCCACCAATAAAATTTGTGTTTCTTTTTTTCATTTCTATGTTCTAATAAAAAAATGGCTATGATTTGTCATATTAATAAAAAGTCAAATTAAATTATATTCATTTCGTTGTTAAATGTATCTCTCTGATCTATTGACTAATGTATGTTTCTAATCTAGTGACTATAATTATATAAATAATGCAGATTAAATTTTATTGTTTATGAAATTATTCAATATTTCGATAAGAAAAAAATGAATTTTACTTTTTTTTTTTTAATCTTAAATATGAATAAAGTTTAATTGTAATTTTAATATCTATTATAGCAATTTCTTTATTTTAGACTCCTCATTTCACATTTTGTAATTTTGATTTATAGTTTTTTCTTCTTCTAATTTTTGAAATTGAACTGAAGTGACAAAATTTCGTGGGATGTTACTTTAATGATATAAATTGAAGTTTAATTAAAATATATAAAACCTTTAAAATTTAATGAATTCATATTTTGAACATAATAATTATTAATTAAAATTAATAATAAAATAATCAGATTAATTAAACAAACTAAATCTAAATCGTATAAGTCAAAGTACAACATATTCATCGTGCCCGTACCTCTCTTCTCCTTCATTAAACCCATATCTATTTTAATCAAACTCATTATTCACGCTAAACTCCTAAGAACCCTAGCCCCAAATTCATGTTCTAACCAATGTGAATCATCAAGAAACTGTTTCAAGATGAGTTCACCGGCAAAGGAATGGATTCAACCACAAAGGAAAAAGGGATCGAGAACCCTAGCCAAATGTGCAACAAGAGAAATCCATATTTAAGTTCTTAGATAAAAGCTAGTAATAAAATAATGATTTTATGTTTAAACATGTCTTTGATCTTTGTAATTATAATTATTTTTTATTTTGGTATTTGTAAGTTTTTTTGTTTGGTTCACATTTCTGCAAATATAGTTTAATTTTAAAATAATCATTTTATCCAACTTCTGTTACAAAAACTATAACGCTTTAAACCTAAATATAATTAAAACATAACTTTTTTTAACTTAAAAATAAACCTCAATATAATTAAATTATAAGATTATTTAACCTAATATTAACCCAAAATATTTCATTCTTCTTCCCTAAAAAAACCTAAAACTAACAACTTCAAAATGGTTTCTTTTAAAATTGTTGGTTCAAGTTTAGAGCATCAACACTGATAAGTTAATTGCAAGATAGCAATTTGTATTATATTATCAAAGATAGCGAATATATTAAGATAATATCGGTGAGTTTCTTTTGAAATTGTTGATTCAACATTTTTTTAGTTTTTACCTTCTATAATAATCTTTTCAAGGTAAAACCTGCTTTGGGAATTTGTTGGTTGACCAAAATTTTCAATTTGTTGACCATATTCTTGGTGGAACTGAAACTACTGGAAATAAATATGATACCAAGGAAGTTGAAGCTAAAAAACATGTTGTGAGTCGCTACCTCAAATACCATATAGCCAATGGCAGACCAGTGAAAGTCGAGTCCCATGAAATATAAAAAATAGCTCATGAGATCATCTCTAAAGGTATGAATTTAGATGAACATTATAATTGACAAACTACCCCTTGCTTGGAAAATATTTAAAAATTGTCTCAGACATAAAATAAAAGAATTCTCACCTAGAGAGTCTGATAAGCCGCCTCAAAATTAAGGAAGACTCCCGTAAGCAAGACAAAAAAGATGAAGTATTCGTTGTTTCAAATAATAAGAAGAAATTCATCGGAGTAGTTCTGAAGTTAATCAACAAACAACTTAAGAATTAAAGCTGCAATAAAAAGAACAAAACAAGGATGAGAACCCCTCCCAATTATAAGGCAACAACCACATCTTAGAAATGACTCTATCCAACCATTTATCTACTTTATATGTGGGAAATAAGGTCATATGGCACACAAGTGTAGAAATAAGCCAAGTTATGCTCAACATACTAACTTGATAGAAGAACAATTTATTGCTATGATAATTGAAATCAATATTCTTGGTTGACCAGATGGATGGTGGATAAACACTAGAGCCTCTTGCCATGTTTGTTATGATCGTGCTATGTTTAAAACATACACTGCTACTGAAGATAAAAAAGTGTTGTTGGGAGATTCCTACACCTCTAATGTTACTGTTATTGGAGATGTGAAATTAATAATCACCTCTCGAAAGACCTTAATTCTGAAAGACGTATGCACACTCCCAAAATAAGGAAGAATTTGGTTTGTGATTTTCTTTTGAATAAGGTAGGGTTTGAAGTAACAATGTCGATTTACAAGGAAGGGGGATTTGAATTGTAAATGCACCTTTTAAAAATTCATGTTAAAAACTTAAGAAAATAACTCAAGATTGATCTT
The DNA here is from genome assembly GCF_000331145.2 of Cicer arietinum. NCBI lineage: Eukaryota > Viridiplantae > Streptophyta > Magnoliopsida > Fabales > Fabaceae > Cicer > Cicer arietinum. The sequence continues at coordinate 57,144,973 of NC_021166.2, read as the reverse complement.
GGTTGTGAAAACAGAAAACGGAGAACGTTCTTGTTTTTAACCAGAAAACGGAGAACGTTCTTGTTTTTAACCAGAAAACGGAGAACGTTCTTGGTTAGTTAAAATCAGTAAATCAGTTTATGTATTTAACTTGATAATCAATCAAACTGAAAGTAAATAGATAAGGGAAGAGATACCACACAACGATATATCCTGGTTCACCCAACCCGGGTTACGTCCAGTTCTCACAGCCGTGAGATTTTCCACTAAGTGTTTAAAACAAAGAGCCTTCTTGATTTTACAACACCTAGTTCAGATCAACCTTGATCTGCTACAAAGTTAAAACATTTCCACCCAGAAAGGAGTTCAATCAATTCACCTATCAACCTTGATAGGATTTCTTACAATCTACACAAATTATATTAAACTCTTATAATTTGAGTTTTACAATAATGATGAGATTGCTTTGTTAGAATCTGAGAAGGCTCAACACTTGTTTGAGTTCTGATTCTTTGACAGAAAAATACACGAGAATGATTCTAGGAATTGAATGGGAAAAATCAGAATTGATTTAATGTATGTGTGTGAGAGAAATTCAAGTATGATTGAAATGAGTAATGAATTTTCTTGGTACTTGAAGCTCTGATTTTTCCTTGAGTTTGACCTTTCATTTATAGGCTTTTTAGAACATTTAATATTGGTCAGAAGAGTTGTTGTTAGAGCTCTGTCAGATTTGACCAAAACCAATATATTGGAATAAAAATATTCCAACCTTTGAGCATAATTTGAACTTTGTTGACTGGGCTGGTTTCTTTGTTCTTGATCAGATTTATCTTGTGTTTAGTGATCCTTGAAGCTTTATATGTAATTATTGATGTTACAGCTTCGATCTGGAGCCTTGATTCTGTCCAAAACAGTTTGGTGAATGATTATAAACTTCTGTAGAAGTAAGGAGATCAATGCTAAAATTCTGCAGTAACGGAGATTGATAATCAATCTGGAGAAAGATGTTTGCTGCTGAAGATCAAGTATAACAAGCTGGAGAATGTTTATCAGTCGTGAGGCTGATGTTGCAGTGTTATCTTGATTAATCAAAATGCTGTCAAGAATGTTCAGATCTGTCTGATCTTGCTAATTTGTGATCTTCTCTCTTTCTAATTCGAGTAGTTTCTTTGAATCTAATCATCTCATTTTGTTCCTTACCAAGTGATTATGATATATATGTAAAATCCATAGGCTAAAACTTCTTTTAACTAGTGGAGATTGATTGGTTTTGGAGTTGTGATGATCATTCTGAAATTGGAGAACATTCTCTGTTTTCCAGATTTTACTAAGAATTTTCTCCTTTCTTGTTTGTTTAGATTTTGCTTTTCATGCTGATTTATTCTTGCTTTACTTGGATCCTATCTTTGATTAATACACTTAAACACACATGTTAAATGTCAAAACACTTAGAATCATAATTAACATTCTTAATTAATTTTTTGTTTGTTTTCATCAAAACATTAAATTGAGATTTTGTCTCAACAATCTCACCCTTTTTTATGATGACAAACATGTTAATTTAGATTTTAATTCTGATTCTAATTTTAATCAAAGAGAGCTTAAAAACTCCCCCTCAGAATATGCTTCAGATTTTTTAACCAACATAAAATCTAAAATAATTTTCCCCCTTTGTCAACACAAAAAGATTGGGGAATACAAAGGAAATGTATACTACACATAGAAAACAATGAGTAGATTCCAGTTTTAAGAAAAATAAAATTTTCTAAAAACTCTCCCTGAATATTTTGAAATTGATATCCTTCAAAATTCCAAAACACAAACAAGATGTCTCTTTGCTCTTCTTTCACAACAGACAACATTTTAATTTGAACATGATAATGAGTGCAAGGGAAGCAAAATGAATGTGATATCATGTCAAGTATAATTTGTCTCTTTACAAAATATTTTTATGCTAAAAAAGTTTGTATTTATAAAAAACAATCAAAGAGATTTGTTCACATAAAAATTGATTTTAATGACATAAAAAGGAGAATTTATAGAAAATGATTTGAGTTATATGAATGAATTAAATAGTAATCATGATCAGAATATACCTTGATAAGATCCAAAGAAGCACTTGAATTAGACATGAGGACAATGTGAATATGTGCTTCTTCTAAAGGACGACCATTCAAACTTGTTACTATTCCTTTGATCTGATGGCTGACTTTCATCAAGACTCCAATAGCAGTAACTTTGGCACCATATCCTTCCAATTTAGTTCTTCCAATAATTTGATCATGAGATGTTTTTGGAGGAAATGTCAATAATGAGATATGTGTAAGAGTGCTGAAAACTAAATGGTTCAAACTCATTTAGAAGTCGTTGATGCTTTTTCAACCATGTCATCTTAATAGAAAACATTATACTTGATTGAATGTTACATATAAACTGTCAATAACATTCTGGAGAATGTTCTGCTTTTCCAGAGAATGTTCTGCTTTTTCTGGAGAATGTTCTACTCTTCAGCAGAATGTTCTGCTCTTCTGGAGAATGTTCTACTCTTTTACAGAATGTTTTGCTTTTCTAGAGGATTTTACATCTATATCATCAGCACTTGTCTGACTTATGTCAGAACCTTTGATCCTAAGTGTAACACCCCGTTTTTCAAAGCGAGGGTATATATATTTTTTTTAAAGTAATTAAAAACGAACAAAGATTTAAATCAGAAAATGCCTTTGGATAAATAATGGAGTCATTATAATTTACAAACAGCGGAAGAGTTTCTCCAATTATAAATCCAAAACATTTACACAACAACAAATGGTACATGGAACCCATTCAAGTAAAAAGTCAAACTGACAATATTAGTATAAGTACAGTTTTCCAAACTAAAAATACTCCAATCCAAAAAGAAGGACACCTAGTTCCTATACATCATCCTAATCTGATCATCCTACCAAAAAGCTATACACCCTGAGTATCTCCACGCGCCCCGTGAGATCCTCCTAATGTAACTGCAATCACGCGTTCCCATCTCCATTCCCGTCCGTAGGGTACGAACCGGCAGGATCGTCCTGACTCTCATCTGAGGGCAAATCCCAGATTTCCACAATAATTGTAAAGGGTCACCAACCGAAATTAACAGATAACACATAACATTTAAGTTTTAAATGCACAAAATAACCTTTCAACTAAGCATGCACCTTAAAAGGATTTTCCATATGCTAAAAGTTCATATAATGCTTGTCAATTAACAATGAACTCAAAATGAAGTTCTCAAACCATCAAGTAATACATAACGGACCAAAGCATTGATAAATCAATTGAGCAATCGATTATCTAACTCAAAATAATGATCAAAACAAAATATTAAGTAACCGAGACATTAAGAGATTCCCCATTCTTAACGCCCAGTTTACTTAAACGGTTTTCAAAACAAAATATTAAGTAACCGAGACATTAAGAGATTCCCCATTCTTAACGCCCAGTTAACTTAAACGATTTTTCTTTAAAACAAAATATTAAGTAACCGAGACATTAAGAGATTCCCCATTCTTAACGCCCAGTTAACTTAAACGATTTTTCTTTAAAACAAAATATTAAGTAACCGAGACATTAAGAGATTCCCCATTCTTAACGCCCAGTTAACTTAAACGATTTTTCTTTAAAACAAAATATTAAGTAACCGAGACATTAAGAGATTCCCCGTTCTTAACGCCCAGTTAACTTAAACGATTTTTCTTTAAAACAAAATATTAAGTAACCGAGGCATTAAGAGGTTCCCCCTCCTTAACGTCCAGTTAACTTAAACGGTTTTCAAAACAAAATGTTAAGTAACCGAGACATTAAGAGATTCCCCCTCCTTAACGTCCAGTTAACTTAAACGGTTTTCAAAACAAAATATTAAGTAACCGAGACATTAAGAGATTCCCCGTTCTTAACGCCCAGTTAACTTAAACGATTTTTCTTTAAAACAAAATATTAAGTAACCGAGGCATTAAGAGGTTCCCCCTCCTTAACGTCCAGTTAACTTAAACGGTTTTCAAAACAAAATATTAAGTAACCGAGACATTAAGAGGTTCCCCCTCCTTAACGTCCAGTTAACTTAAACGGTTTTCAAAACAAAATGTTAAGTAACCGAGACATTAAGAGATTCCCCATTCTTAACGCCCAGTTAACTTAAACGATTTTTCTTTAAAACAAAATATTAAGTAACCGAGGCATTAAGAGGTTCCCCCTCCTTAACGTCCAGTTAACTTAAACGGTTTTCAAAACAAAATGTTAAGTAACCGAGACATTAAGAGATTCCCCCTTCTTAACGCCCAGTTAACTTAAACGATTTTTCTTTAAAACAAAATATTAAGTAACCGAGACATTAAGAGATTCCCCCTCCTTAACGTCCAGTTAACTTAAACGGTTTTTAAAACAAAATATTAAGTAACCGAGACATTAAGAGATTCCCCCTCCTTAACGTCCAGTTAACTTAAACGGTTTTTAAAACAAAATATTAAGTAACCGAGACATTAAGAGATTCCCCCTCCTTAACGTCCAGTTAACTTAAACGGTTTTTAAAACAAAATATTAAGTAACCGAGACATTAAGAGATTCCCCCTCCTTAACGTCCAGTTAACTTAAACGGTTTTCAAAACAAAATGTTAAGTAACCGAGACATTAAGAGATTCCCCCTCCTTAACGTCCAGTTAACTTAAACGGTTTTCAAAACAAAATGTTAAGTAACCGAGACATTAAGAGATTCCCCATTCTTAATACTCATTTAACTTAATGGTTTTCAAATTCCACACAACACAAACTCAAACAAATTCTCACATCAAAACATATCAATTCATTTATTCACAAATCCAACCATACACATATCAAATTTCATCAATGTAAACAAAACCTAACTCTAAGGTTTTTACCCATAACGCACTAGTTTCGTTTTTCCCCAAATCGATACATTTAACCCTAACAAATTCCTTCCCACACAACTACAGATAAGTCCCTAATGCAAGCTAGAAGTTTGGAAGGAGCCCTTACCTCAACGTTAGCTTTAACGTGCGTTTCCGGTACCGCGAGTAATTCCGGTAAAATCTCCGCTCGCAACGCCGCTTCCAAATTAGTTCACTAGCACCGTAGCGTGGTGGTGAGCAACTTTCCCTTCTATCTCTTCGAGAAATGAGGTTTGGATCTAGAAGAAACGGAGGGGTTTGTGTTTGGATCTCAAAAACCGTTTTTCTTCGTTTTCGAATCAAAGAGGAAGAGTGGAGTTGCGAAAACCTTGATCTAACTCTCACCCAACCTTGGGTTACTAGTTTTGAAGAAAAGAAAGTGACGAAAATGAAAATGGGAGAAAGGAGGGAATTTGGCCGCGGGAGAGGAAGAAGACGATGGAAAAGTTGGGTTTTCCTTCCTTTCTTTTTCTTTCCTTTCTTCCTTTTTCCTTCTTTCCTTTATATACTCTTTTCTTTTCCTTTTCCTTCCTTCTAGTTTTCCTTTCTTTTTCCCCCCAAACAAACATATATAAATATAATAAATATAACTTAACAAATATCTCAAAATCTAGATATTTGTTAAATTACCGTTTCACCCGAAACGCCTTAAATTATCCGTAAAGGATTTATCGCAGTTAAATTCAATTTATTTATCGACGAGAAATTTTAATTGGCATCAAAATATCTTTTTGATTATAAAACTCCAAAATATTATTAACTTTGGCTTAAAAGCCTCCGAGCCAAAATCCAAAATACACCAAAAATACATAAATGGTACTTTAAAATTATGGGTCTTACACTAAGCGAGTTAAACTCACCAATAGAGTCTATGAATGTGTATTCATTGAGTATGCATTAAACAAAAAAATGTGTATGTTTTATGACCTAAATGTGAAATTGATCACAGAGTCAAATAATGTTGACTTCTATGAAAATAGATTCCCTTTCAAATTGAGAAATAGTGGGGGTAGCGAACCAAGTCACGTTCTAGTGATGTGGAACATTGAAAACAACAAACAAGACAAAACAGAGCCTCAAAGAAGTAAGAGAGTCAAAGTTGCTAAAGATTACGGACCCGGTTATACAACATATACCTTAGAAAAGGATCTTGCAAATCTTTAAGAAGTTATGTTATCTTTGCATGCAAATTTATGGCAAGAAGATATGAACGATGAAATAGACTCTCTCGATGGAACTGTTGATAAATACAAGGCTTGACTTGTAGCTAAAAGCTTTACAAAGAGAAAATATATATTTCTTAAACACTTTTTCACCGGTCACTAGAATTACATCAATTAGGGTACTCATTTCACTTGCTGCTATTCATAACTTGGTGGTGTACAAAATGGATGTCAAAACTGATTTTCTAAATGGTAACTTGGAAGAAGAAATCTATATGGAACAACCTAAAAGTTTTGTGATTCATGGACAAGAAAACAAAGTTTGTAAGTTAGATAAATCTTTGTATGGTCTTAAGCAAGCTCCTAAACAATGGCATGAAAAGTTTGATAACTTGATTATATCAAATGAGTTTACAATGAATGAAAGTGACAAGTGTATTTATTATAAATATGAAAATGACATTTGCACTATCTTATGTCTCTATGTAGACAACTTATTCATATTTGTTTCAAACATCCATGTTACAAATATTATGAAATCATTGTTGTGTAACAACTTTGATATGAAATACATCGGAAAAACGAGTTTAACCCATCGAATAAAAATTACTAAGTCATAAAAGGGAATTTCTTTGAATCAATCTCACTATGTTGAATGTAAACTTGTTTGCACATCATATGATCCAAGTGTGAAACTTTTCAAAAACACCAGTGAATGTGGTAGACAAACTGAATATGCAAGCATCATTGACAGCCTCAGGTATGCCACTGGCTGTACTAGACCCGACATTGCCTACATCGTGATACTATTGTGCAGGTTAACCAGTAGATCTATTATGGAGCATTGACACACTATCGAAAGAGTCACAAGATACCTTACAAGGACCGTGAGTCTCATATTACATTATCAAAGATTTCTTGTCGTCATTGGAGGATACAAAGCAACAAGTGACTATTGTTGATTGGAATACTTTATCAGATGACTCCAAAGCAATGGGTGACTATATTTTTAGTATACCTGATGGTGTTATATCTAGGAAATCGAAGAAACAGACGATATTGACTCAGTCCACTATGGAGTTTGAAATGATAACATTAGCTACTGCTAGCGAAGAAGCAAACTAGTTGAGATTCTCGATAGCCGATATCCCTTTATGGGAAAAACCAATGGCAGTTGTGTTGATTCACTGTGATGGTACCGCATCTATTATAAAGATTGAGAATTTTTATTACAATGGTAAGAGACAACATATATGTCGTAATCCCAACACAGTTAGAGAGTTACATTCTAAAAGAGCTGTTATAGTGGATCATGTATATGATGAAAATTTAGCAGATCATTTGATGAAAGGATTAGCTAAAGAGAAAATCCTAAATACATCCGAAAGGATGAACTATTGTCTATAGATCAATAAGTCACTCATGATGGTAACTCGACCTAAAAGATTTAAAATTTCATAAATTAGGTTTAATGAGTAATAACAAGTCGTGAGGTAATATGAGATGAACATGCTATTATAAATCTAAGATGCGTGATTCCTCAAGTAATGATATGATGAAATAATGGAAACTCTTAATGAGATCTATACTTTATGTGGAGTGGTGTATCTAGCTACAATATCACTCTTGATAGACTTGTCTATGTGAATGTGAAAGTGGGCCGCTTTCTATGAAATTTTGACGCAGAATTGCTAGAACGCTCACTATACTGAGATAGTCATGCAAGACCTTTAATGCAGAGACTTTTGAGAATACATCTTAAAAAAAATGTTGTATGTGAGTTTGATGTCAGAGATAGAGTTTAAGACTACGAGTTACTCTTATTGAATATGAATCTCACTTACTATGCAAAAGTTCAAGTCAGAAGATACGTTTGTTTATGCACGATCTTCTATAAGTGTTTGACGCTATTTCAGAAACACTTTTTTTTAAATTCAAGAGGGGGATTGTTGGAAATGATATTGAAAACCATATAGTTAGTTTGTGTGAATTGAAAAAAATAAGGAAGTCTCACATGGATAACACACATTAATAATGTTTATAAGGTGGAAATATGCAAATTTGGATGTGCATCAAATATTCGAAAAATAAAATCAAAGATTTTAACCTTTTTTTTTTTTTTATCTGGACTTGAGTTTGAACTAAGTGGTATATTAATTTTAAGTATCCAAAAAATAAAATAAAATATTTTTAAGTGTGTGTGTTTTTCCCTCTAATATTTACGTTCTATACTTGTCCTCCATTCAACAATTAACAATTGATTCGATCAACTCTTTTCCCCATTTTGCGTGTTAGTTTTGCCAAAGGTCATTACTCAGAGATTTTGACACGACAGTTTATGTGTATCCCGTCAATTGAACTGCGTTTGTTTTTCTCTCGTCAGTTGCAGAATTTTTCTATAAATAGAGGAGTCCGCTCAAATTCCCTCTCTGCTTTATCTTTTATTTCTTTCTTCTGAGTTATGATAATAATATAGTAACATATTGAGCTCTTTTGTTCCAGCTAAACTGAAAAACAACAATTATTAACAATTATTGATTTCTTTCCAGCAGTGTTTGTGTCGTCATCCTTTATGAACAAGGTCGCCAGGTTGTACATTGCGTGATTGTGATCTTCTGGATAATATATGTAAAATAGTGACATTGTTCATGGATTTCAACAGCAATCCTAGTTCACACCTATATGAAGCCTCGCTGCATCTCTAACTTCCTGCCTTAAAATATAAACTAAATCCGTAAGAAAACAAACAAAAGTAACTGCTTGCACATTTGTTACATTAATTAGTCATTGGCATTAAATTTTTACTATTTTTATTTAAATGTTTAAATTTAAATTTATTATCTAAATTACCTCACCTCATTTAGTTATATAAAAAGTGACATTTAATTTTAAAAAATAAACGTTAAATTGATTTAGTATTATTTTTTTAAATACCTCAACTATATTGAAAAACTAAGAAAGAGACAAATTTACATCTGATAAGTGAGTAGGATCCAAGAAAGGAGGATGATTATTGAGATTTTAAAAAAAATATAATATTTTATTTTTTGGTTATAATATTTTTAAGAAGAATTTTAAAAATAAAGTTTCAAATAAAAAATTAATTTAAATAATTTAAAAAAAATCATTTTAAGTATTTTATCTATTCACTAGAATTTTTTTAGGATAGTAAAATTTTGAAATATAATTAATATCAATTTAAAAAAAATTCATCCATTAAAATTATTTTTAAAATATATCATTTTCTCAAAAAAAAAAAATTTTATCATGTTAAAATATTTAATAATAAATATTTAAATTATTGAATTCAAAATTACATTTTTAATTAATTACAAATAAATATAAAATAAATTTTACTATTTTTAACAAATTATCATAAAAGTCATTTAAAAAAAATATGAAATTAAAATTACTTTTAATTAAAAAAATGAGTGGCCTTATTCATATATCCCCTAACAAGATTAAAAAAATAAAAAATCTAAAACACATCTCAAATCTCATTATTCCTTCAGGATAGAACAAGCATATACCACCAAGTCTTCTCCTCGAAAAAACTTTTGTTTAAGTATATCCGTCCCAAAATAGATGAAAAGAGTCAAAAAAATATGGTGAAAAAAATAATAAGTAAAATTTGGCTTATGTTTTGTTACAATTTAGTTGGGTCAATTTAGTATAGTTTATTCTTTGCCATGATATGTATATATACAGGGTACGATACTGGTACTAAAAATTAGTATGGGTATGAGATACGATATTTTATAAATAATTAAAGTATAGGTATGTTAATAAAAGATATGATTTTTTTATATAGTTTAAGTAAGAGAGTTAAATTATTAAATTTATGATACAAAATTACAATAAAAATTTAAAAAAAAACAATTATGTTCATTTATAATAATAAATTAAATGAGTGCATAATAGAAGAGACAAAATCCGCTTTCGATCTACTGTTGTGTCTAACAACAATAAGTGATGCCCACAAACTTATGTACATTCCACCTATATATAATTTACTCATGTGCAAAGGTAATATAAAAAATACTATTTATAAATGGGATTGACTTATTACACCAAAAGTAACTATTCACAATGTTATACAAATTAAAAACATTTTCATTTTTTTTTAAATTGTATTGTATATAATATATATACTATTTCAGTACACCAAGAAATCTTATTATATTTGGCAATTGAGATTAATTATAGTTTATAAACACACAATCCTTAATTCATCTAGGTACCATTTTTATAAAGTGCAAAATGGCGAAGACTTATACAAGAATCAAAAGCAGACAATAACACTCAAAAGTGAGTAATACATACTTGAGATCGGAATACTAGTACCATATGAGAAAATAAATCCACCGAAGTCTCAATCACACATGAGGGTTGATATATCGATTAAACTCTTAGTAATAATTAGGGACTACTATTTAGGTACACCAAAAATGCCTTAAACTCAACTAAGAGTAGTTTACAAACATTAACACTCATCGATAGGATGACAATGAGTAGGGTACTATAATATTCGTCTCCATCTCCGCAATTTAAAAAAATATTTATACTTGTGTCCGTACCCTTTTGGATATCAACTTTAATACTCGTACTCTTACCCTCTGGGTACTTAAGTGTTCGTACCTATACCCATTACCCACGCTTTAACTAAAAAATTGATAAATAAATGATATCGTTGTGATTAAATTTAAAAATTATTCAAATATCTTAAATCCAATCATAAAATATTATAAATCAAAATATTTTCTAACTCAAAGCATTTCAAATGAACACTCGTTACAATACATATTTAAATATCTATGATAATATTTTATGAAGTTGTAAGTCATACGACAATATTATCTGAGATAATTGATACAAAGTTGCAAGTATAATTATAAAGTCACGATTAATAAGATATAACTATTAGTTATAAAATCGCATTACCTATTTATCATATTCAGATTTTTAAATTTTTTGCAAACTTATGTTTTAATTATAAATATTGTGGTGGTCTAATGATATTAATAGATGTTAAAACATAAAAAAAACAATTAATTAAACTAAACACCTAATATAATAAATAAATGAATAAATAAATAACTAAATAAATGAATAATATGTTTATATAAGTGAGGGTGCAGGGCGGATACTATAGTACTCGTATCCGCACCCATACCCGCTAAATTTTGCTGGTAATTATCCATCCTCATGCCCATACCCATTATGCAGATTTTTACTCTACCAATTGTTGATTTTTACAGGTACCCACTGGGAGATCTGGATCTAATTGTCATCTCTACTCATCAATCCTCTAATGGGTATTTTCAATAAAGACAAAATCATAAAAGCTTATCCAAGATCTAAAATTGACCATAGTTAAAAAGGTGGTGATTTGGAGTTGATGTGGAAACATATACTTATTTTAATTCTTCTTATATAATCACATCACTTATCAATTATATGATATCTTTTGCATTATCCCTCCACGCTTTCTCTATAATTATTAATCAATCATTCTGCCAACTTGCAAGAATACCTTTCCATAAATAGCAACCCAATTCCAACATTCCTTCATACCAAATCCAATAATTAATCATCAAACACAATAATAAAATGAAAATGATTCACACACTTTTGCTTCTCATTCTTCTCTCACAATCCACAACCTTTTCCCATGCATCTGTCCATGATTTCTGTGTAGCTGACTTAAAAGCTCCAGAAACCCCAACCGGCTACCACTGCAAACCTCTAACAAACATCACCGCCGACGATTTCGTCTTCCACGGCTTCGTCGCCGGAGACACAAAAAACACATTCAACGCCGCACTCACCTCCGCATTCGTCACCGACTTCCCCGGTGTCAACGGACTCGGAATCTCCGCAGCCCGACTAGACATCGCAGAAGGCGGATCGATCCCCATGCACACGCATCCCGGGGCTACGGAGTTATTGATAATGGTTAAAGGTGAAATAACAGCTGGATTTATGACAACTAGTGCTGTTTATTCGAAAAAATTGAAAGTTGGTGATGTAATGGTTTTTCCACAAGGGATGTTGCATTTTCAAGTTAATTCTGGTAAAGGAGAAGCCACTGCTTTTCTTAGTTTTAGTAGTGCAAACCCTGGTGCTCAATTGCTTGATCTTCTTTTGTTTGCTAATAATTTGTCTTCTGATTTCGTTGCACAAACTACTTTTCTTGATGTTGCACAAGTTAAGAAGTTAAAGACTCGTTTTGGTGGAAGAGGATAGGAATAAAATAGGGTATTATTGTTTATGATAATATATTATATATTATCATAAACAAGTACTTGAGTGACTCACTTGTTTGCTTGTGTGTTTTTTTCTTTTTTCATTTTGTTTGTATGTTTGAGTTATCTCAAAATGGTGTCGAGGATTCACCAAGCTTTGTAATAAAAGTAAAAATAAATAAATTTGTCTCACGTGAATTTTTTTATTTTTTTATTTTTTTACTTTCTATATATCTCTCCTATTTTTTGGTAGGGAACACTACTAGAATTTTCACCTATAGTGACCGATTTAGAGACCGAATATTTTCAGTCACACCAGCGACCGAAATAGAGACCATAATTTTGAATTTAGAAACTAAATATTTTTTCGTCACTAAATCGGTCGCTAATGAAATTTAGTGACTGAAATCGCAACTGAATTTTAGTGACAAAAAATTCAGTCGCTAAATATTACTAATAGAAAATTTATCTTTCACACTAGCGACCAAAGTAGAGACTGAAATTTTAAATCTTAAAACAAAATATTATTTTGTCACTAAATCGGTCACTAACTATTTTTTAATTACATAATTTAATTTTCTTTATTAATAAAAAAAGAAAAATGTGAAATAATTTTTGTAGACAAAATATTTATAATATTTAACTAAAACTAAATGTGTCTCTAAAGTAGTCACAAATATATTTTAGCGACCGATTCAGAAACCAATTTATTAGCGACCGATTTAGAGATCAATCAAAATCTTTTTTCTTCTTTTAAAACTAGATTTTTCTGAATCTCTATATCTAAAAAAAATAAATTTAACGACCAATTTAGAAATTAAATATTTTTTATTTAAAAACAAATACATATCATAAAAAAAAATTATTTTAAAATAATTAAAAAAGAAAAATGTGAAATAATTTTTGTAGACAACATATTTATAATAGTTAACTAAAACTAAATGTGTCTCTAAAGTAGTCATAAATATATTTTAGCGACCGATTCAGAAACCAATTTATTAGCGACCGATTTAGAGACCAATCAAAATCTTTTTTCTTCTTTTAAAACTAGATTTTTCTGAATCTCTATATCTAAAAAAAATAAATTTAACGACCAATTTAGAAATTAAATATTTTTTTTTTTTTTAATGAAATCTCACTTATTCCTTTCATTTTCTTAGTCTCCTTCTTTCTCCCATGTCTCGCGCTCTCTCTAAACTCTCCCCCAAATCTTTATTCTCCAAATCGTTCTAACTCACTATAACCAAGATTACTGCTAGCTAGCCTATTGCCTAGAGCCAAGCTTCGACTGCGACTGCTTGTCACTTTTGGGCGCCTTCTTCCATCACTCGAGAAATTCAGCACCGTCAAAGATCTCTTGATTCCTCGCGGCCGGGTTGGCTTGGAAGCAAGCTACATGTCGCCTATCTCAACCCGTTTCTTATTATTAGTAAGATAGGTTGCCCCTTGCTCTTTGCTCCAGGTAACCCTATCTTCTTACTGCAAGATACTACCCTCTTTTGTTTCTCTTTGAATTAAACCCTAATTTGATTCTTGATTAAAACAGTATTTTGTTTCCCTATGGTTTTTACTGTGTTTATCTTTGTAATTTTGAGGTGTATGTTTATCTTTTTTTTCCCTACTCAACGATGAATGTTCCATGTCATTAGAACAACCTTGCGAAATCATATTCAACAAAACCTTTTCTACCTATCTTGTCTCTCAAAGTGTGAATGTCTGCAACCTGATTTGGTTAAACTCCCTGTTGTCTTTATTTTGCAGTTGAAAAATAATTTGGAGTTTGTTGTTTTTGTCTTTGGATTTTGCTGTCAAAATATTAGATTTGGTACCAATTTTTTGTCTTTGGATTTTGCTGTCAAAATATTAGGTTTGGTACCAATTGCACTCTAATATGCACATTTGATTTAATTTCATTTCTTTTGCTTAAGGTACTGTGATGGATTGATTAAATTAAAGCAGTATTTTGATCAATTTACACATAAAACAATTTTAAGTTTAATCTTCACATAAATTTCGTATAAAAAATGGCAATTATGTATCTCTTGTTGGTAACAGTTATCAACTTATCATCAAAGCTAACTAATGACAATTTTCATTTAAAAATTATGTATGTTATTGGAAATGACTAATGGTTAATGCGATTTTAGATCACAAATT
>NC_021166.2:57104137-57130107 GCF_000331145.2 Cicer arietinum | reverse complement strand
TGCATATAGAAAAGTTCAATATCATTTACTGAAATGACGTTTTGATAACTAATTTAGAGTTTTCTTACCAGGTTGGGCACTCTATTGGTTCTTACATATTTGTTGGAATATCACTTTCTTCCCACAAGTGTGTTAGTTTTGCATCAAAGATTGCAGGGGTTTAGGATCTTGGCATGTTAGGTCGTGGCCGTGGAGAAGAGATTGGAACAAATGTTGAAGAACTCATGACAAGTGAACTTTTTGGGAATGTGAAAGATATATGTCTTGTAGGAATATTATCATGTGATAGATATATATGTTTTGTAGATATATTTCTTGTTTAAACTTAAATTTTATCTGTATTATTGAGTACTTAGAAATATTACTTAAATGTAATATATCTTTTATATACAATGATATGATTAATGCTTTTAAATGATTGATTTTGGTGTATGAACTTTTTAGATATTGAAATCAAAATAAAAAATTATTTTTATTGTTATTTTGGACATTAAAGTAATGAATTAAAAAAAAAACAGTAACATTTAGAAATAGAGCTGGTGACCAAATATTTAATAAAATAACAATTTATGTTCTCAAACTTTAGTCACTAATTCAGTCTCAAAAACCAGTCACAAAATCGGTCACAAAATTCGGTCACTAAATCGGTTACTAAATTCGGTCGCTGATTTGGTTGCAACAGTTAGCGACTAGCAGTTTACTAACTGATTTAAATTGGTCACTAAATCAGTCGCTATTGAATTTAGTGACCGATTTTCTTCATTTAGTGACCGAAAAATTGGTCTCTAAAAGCGTTTTTTCTAGTAGTGGAATGACTTGTTAATGAATATATATGTGATATATTGTAATTTTTTAAAGATAACCTAAAATATATATACCTTGTATTTACTACAGTTATGTACGATATTTATGTTCTAAATTTATTAAATGTCTTAGTTTTATTATTCAAAAAGTTATTAAATTTTATTTATATCGTGCGACACAGTTCATAAATAACTGAATCTACATTGTTATTATGAAATTTGATATCTTATGAGTATTTATTTATGAACACTTCTTAGAAGAAGTCTAGTTTTCTTCTAGGGATAGTTTAACAAGAAAAAAAATGAAAGTATTATACTCCAAAGTAGGTCCAATGACGCATTATTTGACATGAAAGAAAGCAAAAAGAGACCGAATTAAAGGTGGTTTGGAATTGTATCTCCCTTAAAAAAAGCCTGTCCCTGTACCACATATAATTCTTTTTGATCAGATTAATGTGCTCCTTTAATTAATGAAGATAAATTTTGAACAAAATAAATAAAGTGGCATGCATACAGGGGCGTTGTGGGGTTTTCAACTTTCATACATCATGACTTAAAAGAACCTCATATATAATGACTATGCTATATTATTTTTTGACAAATAATGTCTATGATATATAAAAGTTATATAATAATAATCTAACAATATATATTATTTGATAACTGTTTGTGTATATCACTATTAGATATTATTTAATAAATATATCATAAAATTATATATATTTTTAAGTATTTTGTTTTATTTTCTTCAAAAATTAGTTATTGTAATTTAATTTTAAGTAAAATGTATTATTAATTGGTTTAAATATTATTTATATGTATTTGTTTTAGTTTTTGTGATTTTTATTTTTTTGTAGTCTTGAAAATATACAATCTTTTATTTTCTTTTTTTGTTATTTTATTTTAGTCCGTTTAAACTTTTTCATATTGTAATTGATTAATATAATATATAATAACTATAATTTTAGTTGCTCAAAATAAGGACTAAAATGAAATTATTATCAAATATTTTAGATAAATATTTTGTTCTATGTAAACTCTTTTAAATCCTAAGACATATATTACCATCATACCTAAGTATTTTCTTGATCCATGTAAACTCTTTTAGAGAAAATGACTATTTTAAAATGAAACTATATTTACAGGGACGTTAACCAAGCAAAAAACTTACGATAATCAAAATAAAAAAATATATATAATTACAAGAATCAAAAAATAAAAAATTATAATTAAAAAGACCAAATACATATTTAAAATTATAGTCAATTAAATAAATAATTAACTAATATAAAATAATTTACTCACTAATGTAATTAATTAACCAACTAATATATCTATTACGTTTTTTTCAATCACACACACACATTGATCGAATGTGGTGTCTTGTTAATCGTATGCAAGTTCGATCACCGTAGTGTCATTAAAAAAAACAATATAAATTATTTTATAAATATTTAATAACTCAAAGTCTTCTTTTTTACTTTAGATTGAAGTGTCTTTATTTTCGATTGGACATATTCCTTCGCTCTAAATTTTTCTTATGAAAAAATAAAAAAGAAAGAATTATTTTACTTTTTGACTGTGTTTTCACTTTTATGTTAGTGTTGCGAAGTTGGTGTTGATTGAAATCTAATTTATTGTGGCATTTTCTAGTTCTTAATAAAATAACATTATTTTTCAGAATTCTATAATTAGCATTTGATAGTAAATTCAGCAAAACATAATAATCAAATATGATAGTCCGAATATTAAAATATGTTAATCATCTATAAATATATTTAGTTTGTCCATTAGAAGCCAAATACTATAATTAAGTATTTTAAGAGATGAAATTATACAAAAATTTAATTGTTATGTAACGTTAGGTAAAACATTTTATATGATTAAAATATCTTAATCATCCATAAATATGATTTTATAATAAAAAAATAAATATCTATCATAATAATTTAATGGTCTAATAAAGTAAAAAGTTTTCAACAAATAATTTCGATTCTTTGTAGCAGAGACATGCAGAGAATCTAATAGATAAAGTGAAAGTTGAGAGAGTGACAAAGTAAAAGTACACAATTGAAGTGAATATATAGTTACTATCTTGTATAAGAATCTACTACGACAAATTGAAATAAAAAAAATAAAAAAAAAAACACTTAAAAACGGCGTAAAATTGATTAGTAGCAAAATTAATGTTTGAACAACTATCAAAATATTGATATCAATAATTTTATTACTAATTCTAGGATGCAAGACAACCATATATATTGTAATTCTTATTCTTCACTTGCGTAACATTTCAAAAAAATAATTACTTTAAACAATAAAATAAATTATTATTCTTAATTAAAATGATATAAATGAAATTTTATATAAAAAAATAAAACAAATTATTATTCTTATTTTATTATTTGAGGTTACAATATTAATATCTTATTGGCGAACTAGCAACTCGTGAACAAGAAAAACAAAGCAAACAAACCAATACATACAACTAGAAAAACTGTATTTAGCGTCGGCCAAAACCGACGCTACAAGGCTAAAGGCCGACGTTAATGTTGATTTAGCGTCGGTGTCTGGCCTAGGCTAAAACAGTCGAAGCTAACACATAGCGTCGGTCAAATGCCATCCTACGCTAATATAGCGTCGGCGTAGCCTACTCTACCCGACGCTATTAATAAAATATAAACATCCGACGCTACTTTTGTTCGTTGCCACGCCAGCTTTTAAAAATCGTTTGCGTCGGATGGCCGACGCTACAGTCAACAATGGGTAATCAAGAAAAACGATAGTGTCGGCCGTTCCGCCGCTGTTGTCTAAATTGTTAGCGTCGGTGTAGCCGACGCGAAATTTAAATTTATTTAATTTTTTTAACACCTGCTCAATTAAATTTTAACGTCTTTTAAAATAATTGATACTTAAAAAACATTAAATTGACAACATAACAAACGCATCATAGTATTAAATAACAACTTAACAAAATATCATTTATACATACATCTATTTTGAGCAACTAGCATTGAGCACCCAACGATCATAAAGAATATGTTGTCCATGTTTGGTATAGATTAATTATTTTTTCCATATTACTATATTCAAATGCTCTCAATAAGACTTTGATTAAATGTACCCTAGGAAGTAAAATATAAATATGCCAATCCAATGTCCAAACAAACATTTTCAGCATCGATCTTGTACGGCGTGTTTATTCAACCTTAACTAGTTTTTAGCATGCTACAAGAGTTTGATAGCCAAAGAGAAATATGAAACTACCCATCATCCGATAGAGGAATGAACCACATTAACAGAGGCAACTTCCTAATCCGGATGAATAGTATGTCAACGTTAGAACAAGGCATCACTTATAGTTTAATAAAAAGAAAATAACTATTTCAAAATAGAATACAAGCAATAAAATGAAATTATCCCCTAAAATGGATTAAAAAGAAGCTTAGACCAGAGGTGAAAAAGTTCTGCAACTACCTCATGTTGATGAGTCTCTATCAACTCCAATTGCCACTTCAATCTAAATCATCACAATATAAATCAGCTATAGCTCAATACTGCTAAATATGAGATTGATCAACAGATACCTCCTGCTCCAATACTACTTGTTGTAACACAGATACCTCAATACTACTTGTTGTAACACAGATACCTCCTGCTCCAATTGCTCAACCTGCATGATCACAAACATTTTTGTAAACCTTCAAAGTCAAGTTAACAAATAAGCAGTTTGTAGAGAAGAAGAAAGAAATCATTAACATTTTTGTACTTGGATACTAAACTAGCTTTCTAGTAGTTTCCATTTATGGGGTTCAATAAAAAGTCCTCTCCACGGATTGAATGATTAAATGATATATATTTAAATCAAGATTATTTTTAATGATATATCTTAGGGAGTAGAGCAAGCTTAACTAGTCACCTTGAAAATTACATTGACGTTGATTATCCTTGTATTTTTATGTGTATAAATTAAACATTCTGCTGGGTGCTAACTCACTCAAGCGCATTCAAAAAAATATTCTGCTTTCCTATTTTTCACATATTACTTATACTGAGACGTGTTTCAGGAATGAGTTTAGTATAATGGTCTGTCTTAGATATATAAGCAAAAAAATAGGTGGTTAAGGTTAGTGTATTGTAATCTTAAAGTTTCAAAGTTTCTCCCTATTCTCTCTGATTCTAAGAAAAATGCAAATTGACATAATAGTGATTTTATGTCAAGACATTATAAAGGATAAAGGGCATAAAATATCTCATATTAACAGTCTGACTGACCCAAGTGTATCAGTTAAAAAATTGGCAGACAGGCTTTATCCTCCTATAGCATTGGGTCAAACATTGAAAAGGATTTACTGGGGGCTCATATACCAGCAGCAATAATTGTTTTTCCGTAACAAACAGCATATAAAGATGAATTTAAGGCTGCAAATATAACTACAACCAAGTTTATGGAGTTGGCTATATGGAGCAAGCAATGCCATTGGTCTCTATCACAAACCAAACTTACAATAAATTAATAGTTCTTTAAATATGAGTTTGGCGACCTAGATGTAATCTGTTAAACAAAACAACAGATTCTGAGATTGATCAACCTAGACCTGATAAATCGGTTTAATTTTAGTTTTATTAATAGGCGTATGGACTGGTGTCTGAAATTATTTGGGATTAGTTACATCTTTAGTATTAAGCTCTGCATCACAGGTCGCCATTAGTCTGAAAAATTAAAAGAAAAGTGCAGAAGTCCAAAACAACAGAAAATCAGTGTAAAACAGATATCTACCTTGTAGTCAGGAACTTTGACATAATCTGATGAAACGAGGAGTATGTTTTCAGGCTTAAGGTCAGTATGGATCATGCGCAAATCATGCATAACTAAAGAAATTACAAAAGAAATATTAGAAAAGTAGACAAAAACCAAAGTCCGATTATAATTACATCAAAACAAACTTAATACAAACAAGGACACATACAAATAAGATTATGCATGAACTACTCTCAGAAGCTTATGATAAAACACGTTAATATGCACAAAACAAAGTGAAATATACGAAAGACGAAAGAGAAACTGGTTAAAGTAAAAACTACACACATGCTATACATTCCAATAGTTGTCTGCTAATCTCACGGACAAGATCAATGGGAAATGAGCGATAATTGTTTTTCCGAAGAAAATCGTATAAGCTTGGTCCAAGTTTCTCAAACACCTGTTAAACCATTTAAATTCACTCATGTCTTAACCCCCAAATTATTTGTATATTGGGGAAATCAATCCATCACAAATCAATCAAATACTTACAATATAGATTTGATTACGATAGTCAAACCAGTTCCGTATTTGCACACAACTGCAAGGAATAAGACAATTTAACCAAGGCAATGGAATCAAATATTTTTTGTTGTACTAGCGTTAATGATGATTTAAAGCTAAACCACTTACTGGTTGCCTCCAATGTCATGTTTACCAAGCTGTTGCAACATCTCAATTTCTATCATGGCCGCTTCTCAATACTTCTTTATTCCACGGACAATTTTTATGGCTACCATTTCCTTCCTTTTCTGTCCCAGCATTTTCATACCTGCCCAAAAGTTCCTTCACCCATTTTGTTGTGGATCTTATCTGTAACCATCATAAAAAATGTGTAAATCATGCAAGTATAGTAAATCAAGTACATTAAAATATCCAAAATTCTACACCTAAGAACATTCAAAATTAAAATGGTCGTCAATAATAACATTCCTACAGCTGAAATCATGAATAGTTATTAACACAATAAAATGCATAAAATTTAGTCTCCATTTAAAAATTAACAAGTCAATGAGATGCATATGCATCAAATGCTGAGTAAAGGTAAGATTCGTAATGATGGAAAAGTGTAATTACAGCGGGAAGTTATATTTTCTCCAACAGCAAACATGTAATGGCCATCTTTGTCATCATCTCGCCATGGGGGAGAACCATTTCGAGCAACCCCCTTAACAAAGAGAGAACTAGTGGTATTTTCTGCGAGAACCCCAGAAGGAGCATAGCTTGAAAGATTCCCAACCTCTTGTCCAAAAAACAACCCTACCTGAGCCTACACACAACGATCCATTCATGGAGCACTCAACATTAAAGATTAAAATTTTATCCATAGGTGTATAAATTCGAACTCACATTTTGTCCAAACAAATACACAAATGAAATGCAATAAAACCTAAAATGCGACACTAAGGGTGAGACGACAACACTTACATTCAAAATGGACCTGAGACGACGAAACTGAGAGTGAGGGAAACGGTGAGGCCGCGAGAGTGAGTGAGCTGAGGGAAAAAGTGATGCGGCGACGGGAGGCTGAGCTTGACGGCAAGGACGGAGTGGGTGACGGGTTCGAAAGGGTGACGGGTTTGAGAGCTAGGGTTCAGACTGGGTGACATGCGCGAGAGTGAGTGACGTTATGGAAACAATGATGCGGCCGCGAGAGGCTGAGCTTCACGGTGAATACAGAGAGGGTGATGGTTTCAAATGTTAGGGTTAGCTTCACGGTGAATATAGAGTGGGCGAGAGGATGAGCTTCACGGCATTGAGAGGATTGAGAGGATTAAAAAATTAAATTTTAAAAAATCACAACCTTAGCGTCGGCTGCTCCGACGCTATATATTAAATTAAATATTAAAAATTTAAAAAATAATGTAGCGTCGGCCTTATTTTAATTAGCGTCGGCTTCCTCGACGCTATATTTGTAAAAAAAATTAAAACAAAATTTGGTACTTTAGAGAAAACGATATTCCTAGAGAACTTATTCTTTATTTAGCTTTTCTATTCGATGAAATGGAAACACAATATGCCTTCAATTTCTCCTTGGATAGTTCATCGATAAAATGTTTCTAGTAGCGGTTAATAATGTAAAGAACTGATTTAGACATTTGAATCAACTTCAAACAGGTTCAAGTGACTGATAGCAAATCATCATCCATTGAGAACTTCCAATTTCATTTCATATGGGGATGGAGAATAATTAGGGATGTGAAAGGTATTCACCTGATCTTCCTTTATAATCCCATGTAGCATTCAATAAAAATATTCATAATCATACTATTGACGAACACATATCACATATCAGTTTCTACTTTCTAAAAATAATTTTTAAGTTATTTTATCTAATAATTACTAATAATATTTATTTTCAACACTTATTATTTTTTATTTGTATGATCAGATCAATCAGACGATGACTCATAGAGAAATCATTCAGATGATGTCTCATAGAGAGTGTTATGACACTCTAAATTCTAATATAGTTTTATTTTTGTTTTTTCAAAAACATTAACTATTAAACTAAATTTCACCTAATTTTAAAACTATTTCAAAATATAAGATATCATGACATGTACATTTGTTATGTATTATGTTGAGAAAATCCCTACAATTAAACCATAAGAGCATCTTCAACGGTATGTAAATGCGTTCGTCCGTTAGGGTGTAATAACGTAAAATTTAGTTTTTTGTGAGTTCACCATTGGAGTTGTGCCAATGTGTCATCACGGTACTGTCAGGAGGAACGGTACTTCATCGCAGTTACCTTTTTTTAAATTAATTTACGTATAATAATAAATATATCACGGTTAGTTGTGGATCATATCTAATGAACTCCTGAGATCATCGTTGGAGTAAAAAATGAATAAGTTATTTCAAGATGATGTTACATAGTAGACCTCATTTAATGAACCCATATTAAGTTCACCATTGGAGATAATCTAAGCAATTATTCCAAAATCTATGATAAACAAATAACCCAACCCTAATGTCACATGTTAGAGTTAAATTCCATAAATTTAGACGTGTAACATGTCACAAATTATTAAATAAAATAAAATAAATTGTCAAACATTGTTATCCCGTACTAATCACCGGTCTCTATAGGTACGTCCACACCATTGAAAAATCAAAACAAACAAAATATAAGGTGAGTTATATCAAAATTAAAATAATAGTACAAACAAATAGCATGAACTTATTATGGTTTCACATAGCACATAGAATATCACTATTATCATGTAATCACAAATATACCGTGGTCACTTCATCGTTATGAATGAATGATATCAATGCAATGTTATCCTCAGTTGATTGATGTAACACTTCAATGTTAAGTGAAACTAAAGCTACTCTAAAATATTTGGTGAAATAGTGTATTACTATGTCACCACACTTTTGGTCGGACAATCACCTGTGTGGTCATGTCCTCGTAGATCCACTCGACTCATTTCAAAACTACTCACTAAAGTAGTTGTCAAGACTAAACTAGAGTTTCACGGTAACTCTCGACATTTGAATAATTATCCAAAGTCACATAAGAATTACCCCCTAAAACACTTCTAAGGTTTGATCTCCCTCGTAGGCTCGATCGTGATACCCACTATTAGGCTGATTCAATTGTACTTCCCAAATACAAGATCATAGATCTTCACATCACTAATATTATATATGCACATTGGGTAGAAACCATCACAATTATCTTCATCCCCCCATCGTCCTAAGTCGCTACTTATACAAAGGAGGTCATCATAGACATGAGACATATATAACACATGTTCACAATTTACATAATGCAACATGTCATTTGTCACAACTTAGTTCAAATCACAATTACACATATAATTCACATATCAGATAAATATCACAGTACACATATCATATTCACATTTATTAGATACAACTCATATCACAATTATTAATATCATTTTCAAATAATATAATCAAAAACAATTCAATGAAACACATATCACACATCATAATGTTTTAGTATAATCACAAACCTATAGTTACTTCTAACTCATTTTATTACTAATTATCCAAATGACATATTTAATTCAATTATTAACCTCAATAGTGCGTTAGCATTGACTAGCTCTGAGCGGTTGGAAAATGAGACATTCTCGTTCATCTTATCCCATTTATACCTATGATTGTATCACACTTAACCCATCCTTACCTGGATAACAAACACAAAGGAAAATTGGTCATAAAGGAAATTGTGCTCTAGAATCGACATAAGAAAGCTCATGGATCCGCTTCTAACATCGCAAAAAAAACAACATACTCATAGTGACTATATAAGGGATATTTCAATCAATGAAAAATAATAACAATGGTGCAAATCAAAATGAGACATGAAACGGTAGAAAACACTGCATAAAACAATAAATACAGTACAATGTAAAAATGTATGAGTATTTGGAAGGAAAATGACATATCGCGTAGACAGGTCTTCTTTACCACGAGAGGGTGGAGAAAATGTGTTAGGAATTCTAATTTTGGTACTATTTATAGAGTAAAAACCCTATTAACTTCACATGACGAAATGACCCTATCACACATTGAAGATTGCATTAAACATGCTAACAACTCTCAATCTCATAGCAAAAACATATTTTCGCACTGCGAAACAAAGCCTTAAATTGAGAATATATGATTATGTAGCATGACGAATATAATTTGTAGGGGGGACTTGATCTTTGCACAATGAATAATTGAATTAGAGAGTTTTTCTTACTGTTATGTGTTGCACGACAATGTATCTCCTTCGCACGGTGAAGACAGTCAAAATAGATTGGCTCAGTTTTTCTTCCAAATTAAAATATTATTACTTTTAATTAATTAATATACTCATAATATATCACAAAATTTCAAAATAGGAAAATAGGATGTTACATGTGTTGTCAATACTAATTCATTGGAACCAATATATATATATATATTGAACAAGTGTTATATTTGCTTTAATCATACATACTCTTCTAAATTTATAATTGATTTTTTTTAAATAATAATAAATATCACTAAAAATTCATATAACTACGAGATACTTAATTTGAACTCGAAATAAAACGTCTAATCTAAAAATATTAATATTTATTAATTAAATTAAAATTTAAAAATAAGTTATATCTGACTCTAGTACTACTATTAACTTATAATTAATTAATTGCTAATTATTAACATTCACAACATTTCTTTTAATGAAAAATACATGAATTGTAGAAAACTTTTGTAATCGAGAACATCTTTTTTTTACTCAACCGAGTACACACTCTTAACATTGCACAAACAGTCTTAAAATAATAAATAAATAAATAAATAAATAAAAGGTTAAAATATTTTTCTCTAATTTTATTATTATTTTTAATAAAATCATTAGCACCTGCCACGTACTAAAGTAACGACTTTTGTGACAAGCTTTTGCCCCAATCTTCTCCATACGTACTAGGGGTGGACAACGGTCGGATCTGGTCGGATTCGGTTTAAAAATTGCACACTCAAGGAAAATCGCGGTTGAGAATGTTTGGTCCATCTCCGACCGTTTGAAGCATTGGTTATGGAGGGTGGCGGTTTGACGGTTTCAACGGGTAATCGAATAACTTGAGTCGGTTTGACGGCTTTAATGTAAAAAAATATCTAAAAATATGATCATAAAAGTTTTCTCATAATAAAAATGAAACTGAGAAAATTAATATGAATACACAAGCATTTCAAATTTAGAATAAGTACAAAAACTAAAACTAAAACAAAAAAAGAGCAAATAGAATGAATAGTTGAAATAGATAAAAACTTGGTCAGATATATTCTTAAAGAAAATAAGAGATGCAATAGTTATTAAATCTAGCACTCCTATAATACATAACACTCCTAGAGTCATGACATGGTTCGAGAGAGATGGAGTGGCAAAAATATTATTAGAAAATAAGGGTGAATTGGTTGCATCATCTATATCAAATTCTTTCATCGTAACATTTAACATATATGTTGATCTCTCTGAATACCACTCAGATATTTCCTCATTCCACGTCACTCTATATCTCTCTCCCTTTCTAAACTACATTGTTTAGAAGTCACGAAACAATTGCCTACCAACTCTTCTTCCCATTACACTATATGAGGGCAACAAAACTCTATATCTAAAATTATGGCTCCATTTGTTATAATTTTAAAAATAAAATAATTTTAAAAAATTTAATCTTTTTATTAATTATAACGTTTTTGAAAAAGAATTATTTTAAAAAAACTTTAAATAAAAAATGAGTTTAAATAGCTTCTTATAAAAAATTGTTTTAAGTATTTAATATTTTTGTTATAACTTTTTGGGATGACCAAATTTTAAAAAGATATGCTTAAAATGAAAATATATTTTAGTAGCTATTCAAAAATTGTTTTTAGATATATATTTTCTTAAACAAAATTATCATGTTAAAATCTAAAAAATAAATAAATATCTAAGTTATTAAATATCAAAATTACTTTTTTAATTTATAATTAGATGAGTTTGAAATAATTATCTATTATTTTTGAATAAATTCTCATAAAAATTATTTTTAAAATATAAAAATTAAAATTCCTTCTTTAATAAACTAAAACATATTTGCCTTGTCAAAGTTAGATTATAACTCAAAACTAGTTGTTTAGTTGGAGACTAAATAATAGTTAATTAAACTAACAATATATTAGATATAATAGAAAATGATGGATAAATAAATAGATAGATCGGTATAAGCTACAGACACCACCACCTTTTTACTTTTTTTTTGGAACTAGGACCACTTTTTCATTTTGATAGATATATAGATTTGGCCATTTCTATGGTCCCTTGTTGAAAGAACGAGAAATTTCCCATCTCCCATAAATAGATATGATATATTTACTGTGTGGACAAATTCATCGTAAAATCTACATATGTTTAATATTATTTAACATAATATTATTAATATTAATTTAATATTATTAATTAATTTAATCTCTCAAGAAATATCAAATTAAATTACTAAAATATTTAATAATTAATCACCTTAAATTAATGAATAGTATATAAATAAACACATATTTTAGTTTTTGAGAAAAATTATAAGATTCAATTTGATTAGTGAGAAAAATTATAAAACTTAATTTAGTTTTTAAGAAGAAAAAAAAAAGTACACCTTGTTTTAAGAGTATAACAATAAATAAGCAAGCCAATCTCACATTCCCTTATTCCAAAGATGAAGATGATTCACAATATTATTCTATTCCTTTGTGCTCTTCTTTTATATACCACTTGTGTTTCTTCTTCTTCTTCTGTCAAAGATTTCTGTGTTGCAGACTTAACACTTCCAAACAACCCTTCAGGCTATCCATGCAAATCAGCATCAGTTGTAACAGTGAATGACTTTGTATTCTCTAACTTTGTACCTGGAAATACAATAACACCTTTTAATGTTGAAGCAACATTTGCATCTGTAACTAACTTCCCAGGTGTCAATGGACTTGGTATCTCTGCAGCAAGAGTAGACATGAATATGAATGAATCTGTTCCAATGCACACACATTCTGATGCAACTGAATTACTATTCATGATTCAAGCTCAATTGATTTCTGGATTTATCACACCAACAGATGTTTTTGTGAAAACAATTAGTCCTGGTGATGTTATGGTATTTCCACAAGGACTATTGCATTTTCAAGTTAACTCTGGACCTGGAAAAGCTATTGCTTTTTCTGCTTATACTAGCTCAAATCCTAGCTTGCAAATACTTGATGATCTATTGTTTAGCAACAACTTATCAACTTCCTTAATTTCACAAACTACTTTTCTTGATTCTTCACAAATTAGGAAGCTTAAGGCTCTGTTTGGTGGCACTGACTAGGATTGCTTTTTATTAATCTACTTCTAAAGTTTGTTGTTTAAATTATGTCATGTCAGCAATAAAAAAGTTATGTCAACAATAAACTTAGGTGCGTTTTGTTTTTCTGTTCTTTTAATTACAACTCTAACTTACTATTTTTTTTAAATGTTGCTACAATTTAAATCTTCAAATTGGGTAAATTTCAACGTCTATGATTATGTTGAATCCATTTTTAATTTGGTCATCGATATTACACTAAATTTTGTTTTAGTTTGATCATCGCAAATATTCACTTTTGATTCCATCATTATGCAAACTTCAAAAATCAATTCCAAATATTCAAACCAACTCATCGTAATTAATTTCTTGTACTTTGTACCATTTTCTTTCATCAAATCAACAATATATTGCACTTGTCAAATATAATAATAAAATTTATTTTAAGCGCACTTTTATTTATAAATTATATTCATAAAAAATAATTTAAATTTTTATTTTAATAATAAAGAGAAATAAATATTTTAAAGTTAACATAAATTTATCACAATTAACTAAAAGTAATTATTTTTTAACGGATGTCATATTGTGTTAATATATTCTCTACAAATAATTGACACCCAAACTTAAAATCTAGTTTCAAAAATATTTGTATTATTCCGTGACAATAGAAATCTCCAAAATTTGTATATATATATATATATATATGTGTGTGTGTGTGTGTGTGAGATCAAAAATAAATTTATTTCATAAGAAAACATTGATATCTAACATGTAAGTTTTATGAGATAATTTGCTCTAATGTTTTAGCAAGATTTTGATACACCTTACAAGTATGACTAATGCTATTTTGCAGTTGATAAAAGTGATTTTTCATGTTGGTTCATTTTTATTAGATGATTTGGAGTTCGATTTAAATGAAATATGTCTCATGTATTTATCAACAAGTTACTTAGGGAGTGCTCTATGTAGAATAATTGATGTTTGAGATTTGATACTGATTTTTTATTTTTTATTTTGTAAAAGTAGTATGAATTATAGTTCCATAGTAAAATATTTCATTACTATCTTTTTTTTGTCCATTAAATTAAACGATTCATTTTAAAAGGACATAATGATTGCAGATAGCAGAATATTAGTTCATTCCAAAAGTTCATAATCATAATGCACCAATACTTACATGATCTAAATTATCACCATGTTACTATATATAAATATTTTGTTTCTGCATTTATGTGCACAAAAGACACGTTAAACCTTGAAATGAAGAAAATTCACAATCAATTTATAAAGTTCACTATCAATTTCTACAACATTGTAAGTATAAAATTTGAAATTTGAAATTTGAAAAATGGAGGCAAAAATTATAAATCTTAAACAGTGCTAAATGTATGAAAATAAAGATGAATGGGTTGAAATCATAAGCAACAAAAACGAAGAAATAATCTTAAAAAACAAAAATGACAAATAACCCTAAATAAATAAATAAAAATAAAAAAAATGAAGTTTGTGGGTCTAATACATTTTTCATCAATGTCATTGTTACTTCCTTAAAGATCTGATTTTCGTCATATATATCATTTTTTTCTCTTCCTACAAAAATAAAAGAATTGAAGAAAAAAGGAAGAAAGTGAATGAGAAATAGGAAAAAAAAAATTATCTTGTATAAGTGTTTGCCCGTGAATAATAAAAGAGGAGAAATAGAAAAAGGAGAGTATGACCCACATTGTTTTATCATACATGTAAGAAGTCAAAATCAATTAAATATTAATATGTATGAACAATATCTTTTTTCTTTCTTTCTAATCGATCGAGTACACACTCTTAACATGGTACAACCAGTCACAAAATAATCAATAAAAGGCTAAAATATTTTTTATCTAAGGGTTTAATTACCGTAAATAGTTTTATATTTACATCAAATTTAAACCGTTGGATAAATTCATTTAATGACGACAATTGTAATTATATAAGTTTAACTTTTTTACTAACAAAATTAACAATTAATTATTAATATTAATATTACTAATTCCAAAAATACAAAACTGAACACCCCCATCTCACATTTACCCGTAGCCAAGCATCGGAGACTAGTTGATTCTTTACATACAAATATATCTACTGTGAAACGCAACAACAATGCACCCTACAAAATATTATCTTATTCTACTATATATGATGCTTTATTATTCCTAGACATACGCAAGCGACTTACCAAACCATAAAGATACAACGAGTTACCATGAAACTATATAAGCGCAACAAAACTTTTCCTCTAAAATTATGACCTCATTTGTTTTATTAAAAGGATTTTTATAGTATTTTTCACTTTTGTTATAACTTTTTTTTTAAATAATTCTTTTTAAAAGCTTTAAATGAATAATTGGTTCAAATAATTTTCTATAAAAAATCATTTTAAGTATCTAATATTTTTTTACTATCTTTTTGGACGATAAAATTTTAAAAAATATTTAAAATTAAAAGATGTTTTGAGTAGATACTAAAAAAAAAAATCATTTTTGATAATATCTTTTTTTTAGAAAAAATATGACAACGAATATTTTATTGAATGTTAAAATTAATTTTTAATCTATAACAAATAAATCTAAAATAGTTTATACTATTTTCAAATAAATTATCATAAAACTTATTTTTTTAAATATAAAATTAAAACACTTTTTTAATAATCTATAGCATATTATCGAAGTTAGATTCTGTCCTAAAACTAGTGGCTTAGTTGGAAGAGACTAAATAATACATAACTATAACTATAACTATTAAACTCATAGTACGCTAAATGATACTTAATACATAACTCTAACTATTAAACTCATAGTACACTAAATAACACTTAATATATGATTATAACTATTAAACTCGTAGACTAGGAATTGACAGGTAAATAGATAGGTTGGTGTAAAGGCATCCACAATGGCAGGGATTCAGATTTCCTACATTTATTGCATCACTAAATTTACATCACACAATTTTACATTGTAAGAATTATGGGCCATCTATTTAAGATCAAACAGTTTAGATTACTCGGTCAAATTTTTATAGTTAAAAAAACACAGGACTATGTGACATAGTAACTGCGTGTCATTTGAATCTCAATGGTGGGTGTTTCCTCTATTTTGCAACAAGTTAAATAAACACGCCATCGTGGAGAAAAAGTTGACTCTGTTTCTAGAAAAGAGTAACTATGAAATTTTTTTTTCTCTTCACGAGACTTACACAACAAATTATATTAAAATAAATTGATATTATCGAAATATAATTATATAGTTATTAGTGAGACTTATTTAGTAGTTTTTTTTTTATCATGTTGGTTTTGAGAAATTGTGTGCATATTCATTATAATATTAAAAAATTATTAAATTAGTGACGTGTATATATAAAATCCATTTAAATACTTAAAATAGAGATTTTTTTAATCTTATATCAGATAATAAATTCGATTATAATTAATTCACATGGAAAAGACATCTAACATTTGTCAATTGAGTTATGATTTAACATCAAGTAGAGGTGTCTTATTGTAGATGGTTTAGATTAATTATATAGACAAGAAGACTTTTCCATTCTAAAAGATATAACCATTTTTATGATTTCGTAATTAAAAAAATAGGAAATTTCTCGTCTCCTATAAATATTTTGATATACTTACCAGATGGATTGATTGTTTATTAAGTATTAATATTAATAAATTTAAACTTAAATGTATTTTTAGTTCTTTTATTATGTCTAAAATTAACTTTTAATTATTTCAATTATAAAATCATTTTTTATCTCCTATTAACTAATTATTAAGATTTTTTTATTTCCACAATTTTTTATGATGTGACACTCTTATTAATGACATTACACTTAGATAGATTGGATAAAATATTTTTGATATCATTATTGTTGTATTTAATTTTATGTATATTTTAAAATATATAAATAAAAGATTTAAAATTTATTTTGTATTATTTTAAAAAAAAAAATTAAGTGATGAATTTGTACGGTAAGTAGATCAAAATCTATTTATTATAGACAAGAAATTTCTCATCAATTAAATAGCCACAAAATGGTCATATCTATAAATTTATCAAAATAAAAAAGTATTCGTCTCTACATAACTATGACCATCCAGTTTCGACCTATTGTGGATGATCTAAGTTAATTATATAATCACAAAGACTTTTCATTTTGAAAGATATATAGATGTGAGCATTTCTACTGTACCGCCATTGGAAAGAATGGAAAATTTCTCAACTCCCATAAATAAATTTTGATCTACTTATTGCATTGATAAATTCATCACCGTAAAATCTATTTACTTTAGTAATAAGAGTTTTTATCCTTGTAACTTTAACATATCAGGTTTCAATCTATTTGAGAACATTGTAATTTAATCATTCAGAAAAACAGTGTGTAAATAAACACATATTTTAATCATTGAGAAAAATTATAAGACTTAATTTGGTTAATGAGAAAAATTATAAGGCCAATTTGATTTCTAAAAAAATAAAAGTTACTTTTGTAAGGAAAATAAAAACTAGGACAATTTAATTATTCTTTGAATTAGGACAATTAAGTCCTCAATAATAATAAAAAATAAATAATGTAATTCCTGTTTTAAAAAAAGATAATTTAAAACTTAATTGTCTCTTTTTCTTATTAAGGTATAAACAAACTATACAGAGTCTAAAAATTATTTTTATTTATTTTTTTAGATCAAATTGAGTCTTACAAGTTTTGTAAATAACTAAAAATAAAAATAGGTTTCTACTTATTCATGCAATAAGGACTCTAAAGAGGAATCTGTTTTGTAGCTACAACAAGCTAAGGCCTTCTCTCTCTGTATAGATATATCTTTGAGTTCCACATTGTCACAGGAATATAACAATAAAAAGCAATGCAATCTCACATTCCCTTATCCCAAATCCAATTTTCAAATATGAAGATAATTCACAATATTATTCTATTATTCTTTTGTGCTCTTCTCTCATATACCTCTTATGTTTCTTCTTCTTCTTCTTCTGTCAAAGATTTCTGTGTTGCAGACTTAACCCTTCCAAACAACCCTTCAGGCTATCCATGCAAATCACCATCACTTGTAACAGTAAATGACTTTGTGTTCTCTAACTTTGTACCTGGAAAGACAATAACACCATTTAATTTTGCATTAACAATTGCATCTGTCACTAACTTTCCAGGTATCAATGGACTTGGTATCTCTGCAGCAAGACTTGACATGAATATAAATGGAACTGTTCCAATGCATATACATCCTGATGCAACTGAATTACTATTCATGATTCAAGGTCAAATAACTACTGGATTTATAACACCAACAGATGTTTTTGTGAAAACAATTAGTCCTGGTGATGTTATGGTTTATCCACAAGGACTGTTGCATTTTGTAGTTAACTCTGGACCTGAAAAAGCTATTGCTTTTATTGCTTATACTAGCTCAAATCCTAACTTGCATATACTTGATCATTTATTGTTTGCCAACAACTTATCAACTTCCTTAATTTCACAAACTACTTTCCTTGATTCTTCACAAATTGGAAAGCTTAAGGCTCAATTTGGTGGCACTGGCTAGGATTGCTTACTATGAATACGCTTCTACGTTTGTTCCAAATTATGTTATGTAAGCAATAAAAATGTTTAAGTAGAAGGCTCAATGTGTGTGTGTGTGTGTGTGTTTTTTATAATGTCAATTTTTATTTTTGAAATTGCAAGAGGATATGGTTGAAAGTATTATATGTCTAACAATAATCATAACACTTTACTTCAATCTGAAGGAGAAAGTGATAATAGAAATGATGAAAAATCATCTTACAAAATTGCAACAGAACAAACAAAACCTGCTCAAGCTTAAGTCATTGTGTTTTTATGCTGACTCTATAATGATAATTTACTTTATTTTGGTTGCAACTTGTCACAGCCTTTTTCTTATTTTTGTTATTTGAATGTGCATCAGAATTCAGAACAAAGCAGTGTTTAGTCTTTTCATCAAGCTATTATTAAGTTATTATGGATCATATCATACTATTATTATCATATCCAAACTTCTTATTATTTTTCTTCTCCTTCTTTAAAAGTAAATTTTTTTTCCGGGAGAAATGAGAGGATTTATATGTCATTTTCTATTGTTAAATTTCGTGTTGTTGAAATTACTAGAGGAAAAAAGAAAAATCTTTGATTGCATTGTTTTCTAAGGAAATGATGGAAACATACTTGTTACAAGTTTGGGATGCTAGAAATAAGTGCGAAAGAAAGAGGTGTGTTAGAAGTAGTTGAGAAAGAAAGTGCATTTCTCTAATTTGGGATAACAAAGGAGCGTTAGGTCGAGTTTAGTGTGTCCATTACTCGGTCTCAATATTTCATCGTGTCAAATTTTAAACCTTAATATGTCCCTTGACCTGATTCCAATGAGTTGTGGATTCATTAAAGACGAAACGAAATAAATAGGAGATCCGGTGACGAGACGCTAAATAATAATTCTACTTTTTTTTATAGAAAAACGGTTAAACGTAAAAAAACTTATATGGTTACGACTTATTAATTCATTCAAGAGTAGTAACTTATAATATTGTTTTACGAATTATAAATTACTAAGTTAGTAATTAATTTTTTTTAGAGCGTGAATCAATAATAATCTAAAATAACAATACAAAATAATCATTTGTCCTTAAATTAATTTGGGACGGACGAGTAATCTAAAGTGTAATCCGAACTCGATCATTTTTCTACCTTATTCTTGTTTTGTCTTTATTTTTTTAGATCGGATCAGACCCATCTCATTGCTTACGAGACAAGACGAATTCATAGAAACGATTAATTATCTTACATTTTAGACTAGTTGATTCTTTACATAAAAATATATCATTTCCAGCTCCATACACTACAAGATGAAACTATTGTATCTACTGTGAAACGTAACAACAAAGCACCAAACAAAATTTTAACTAATTTTACCATGATGGTTTATTATTCCTCTAAACACACGCAAGCGAGTTACCAAACCATATGAAGTTCCTTGATCGATAACCTATATGTTGATCTCATCGAAGACAACTTATATGTTACACAAGTCTCTCACTCCCTCCCTCTCTAAATTACACTCTTTCTACATCATTCAACAATTGCCTACCAACTCTTCTTCCCACCATGACACTATATAAGCGCAACAAAACTCTTCCTCTAAAATTATGACCTCATTTGTTACAGATATGATTTTTATTATATGATTTTTATTAAATGATTTTTATAGTATTTAATTTTTTTTATAACTTTTTTTAAAAAATAATTCTTTTTAAAAACTTCAAATGAATAATTGATTTAAATAATTTCTTATAAAAAATCGTTTTAAGTATTTAATACTTTTGTTACAATTTTTTTAGACGATAACATTTTAAAAAATGTTTAAAATGAAAAGATGTTTTGAGTAGCTATTAAAAAAAAATTTACTTTTGATATATCTTTTCTTAAAAAAAGATGACAATTATATCTTATTGAATGTCAAAATTAATTTTTAATCTATAACAAATAAATTTAAAATAGTTTATTCTATTTTCAAAAAAATTATCATAAAAATTATTTTTTTAAATATAAAATTAAAACACTTTTTTAATAATCTATTGCATATATGTCAAAGTTAGATTCTGACCTAAAACTAGTGGCTTAGTTGGAAGAGACTAAATAATACATAACTATAGCTATTAAACTCATAGTACACTAAAGAATACTTAATACATAACTATAACTATTAAACTCATAGTACACTAAATGATACTTAATACATAAAGTATAACTATTAAACTCGTAGACTAAGAATTGACAGGTCAATAGATAGGTTGGTGTAAAGGCATCCACAATGGTATGGATTCAGATTTCCTACATTTATTGCATCACATAATTTTTCGTTGTAAGAAATATGGGTCATCGATTAAGATTAAACTCTTTAGATTACTCACTCAATTTTTTAGTTTTAAAACACAGTATTATGTGACACAGTAACTGCATGTCATTCCAATCTCAATGGTATGTGTTTTGTCTATTTAGCACCAAGCTAAACAGGCACCTCATCATGGGGAAAAAGTCGACGGTGCTCTTAGAGAAGAGTGCCTATGGAAATACTTTGTTTTTTTTTCACTTTTTGTGAGACACACAATTAATTGTATTAAAATAAATCAATATTATCGAAATGTAATCATATAGTTATTAGTGAAACTCATTTAATAGTTTTTGTATCAGGCTGATTTTGAAGAATTGTGTGCATATTCATTATAATATTAAAAAATTATTAAATTAGTGATGTGTGTATATATAAAGTCCATTTAAGCATTTCAAATAGAGGTTTTTTTTTTTTTTAATCTTATAACATATAGTAAATTCAATTATAATTAACTCATATGAAGATGACATCTATCTTAATAATATGACGTTTGTCAATTAAACTATGGTATAAGGACAAATAGAAGTGCCTTGTGGATGGTTTAGATTAATTATATAGACTAGAAGACTTTTTCATTCTAATAGATATAACAATTTTTATGGTCTTGCAATTGAAAGAACAAGAAATTTCTCATTCCTATAAAGATTTTGATATACTTACCAGATGAATTGATTGTTTATTAAATATTAATATTAATAGATTTAGATAACAAAGGTGTACAAAGGACGCGTTAGGTCGAGTTTGGTGTGTTTCTTACTCGGTTTCAATATTTCATTTGGTCAAATTTTAAACCTTAACTTGTATCTTGATCTGATCCCGATGAGTTGCGGTTTCATTAAAGACGAAACGAAATAAAGATGAGACCGGGTGACGAGACGCTTAATAATAGTTCTACTTTTTTATAAAAAAAACAGTTAAACATAAAGAAAATTATATGGTTACATTGTCTATTCAATCAAGAGTAGTGACTCATAATATTGTTTTACAAACTATAAATTACTAAGTTATTAATTAATTTTTTTTGAGAATGTGAATCAATAATAATCTAAAATAACAATAAAAAATAATTATTTATCTTTAAATTAATTTGAGACGAACAGGTAGCCTGAAGTGTAATCCGAACTCGATCATTTTTCTACCTGATCCTTATTTTTTTAGATTGGGTCAGACTCATCTCATTACTTACGAGACAAAACGAATTCATAGGACAGACTGCATATTGTAGAACCAAATGTCGAACAGAGATAAAATTCTTGTGGGATGAAAGAGAATGAAAAAAAGTTTGTTTCCAATGGGTATTTTATTAAACACAATATAGTGGAATTGAATATAAAGTTTTTTAGAGAGACTATGGTTTTAATAAACTATACACCCACTGTAAAAATAAAAACTATTCACCCAAAAAATTTAATTAAAATAAAACAAAAATATGAACAATTTAAAATTAATTAATAATTAAAATACTTATTTTATATTATTTAAATTAATAATTAGTGATATTAATCTAGTTCATTAAATTAAGTAATTTAATAGATTAATCATTTCATTTCAGCTAAAAAAATTAAATTAAATTTGAGGTAGTTTACAATAAAAGTCTCACAAGCATTCTGGTACATTTAAAACCAATCTAACATTTTTCTTTTTCCTATTTTTTTAATCTTTTTCTTATACTAAACAATATATTTAAGAAAATGATGTTTGAACACGCATATTTGACGTTGAATATATTGTTTATCGTATTTATATAGTGAATTTTTTTTTTCAATTTTTTTTAATAATAGAGAATTGTTTTTATGACACATACAAATATATATCTTTTATCACTTTTAATATTTCATTAAACACTAAAATTTAAATCATTAATCACTTATCTAACATATATTTCATTAATCATTTTAGAATATTGTTATCGTGGTTAAAGAAGTTGTAAAGTGATATAAAGTGTGATACATATATTTAAGTGGTTAATTATATATATATCTTGTGTTACAAAAATATTTTTTATTTTTTTTATTTAAAAAAATTGTTATTGTAAAAAAAAAAAAATCAACAGTATACCGTGTGTGTATTTACGGTGTGAAAAGTTATGTTACAAATAACAAAACCGATATTAAAAACTTCCTAAGATTGGGGTGACATTGACCAAAGTGGACATAAAAAAAGCATTGATCAAAAAGGGTTTTTGTTTAGAGTAATAAGAAGTTAAGAACAACTATTAGGTATTGATGTTTGTATCTTGATTGCACCACAAAATCAAAAAGGAATAAAAAACAATCAGGAAGATGGGTCAAACTGAAAGCACCGAAGCACAAACCACGACGACGACTATGACAATGGATTCGAATTCTGATTCCTCTAATCCCACTTCCCTGGAATCCATCATCGCAGGTTGTTTTTGTTTTCATTTCTCACGCACTTTACATGTTTGTGTTAATGCCTAGCTGAAATTTCACGTTCATTTTGTTTTTGTTCATTTATTTCAGAAGCTGCAGCATATGGAAACCAAAACACTGAGGTTTGTTTGTCTTCAATTTAATCACAATATATGAAATGGCTCAGAAAGCTCTTCAATGAGTGAGTGAACGAATCAATGAAAAAAAATTGGAATTTGATGGAATTTTCAGTCTGTTGAAGAAATGGCTCAGAAAGCTCTTGAATGCCCTTGTATTGCTGACCTTCGAAGTGGTGCTTGTGGGTTTCAATTTTCAGAGGCATTCCTCTGTTTTCTCAAGAGTACTTCTGAAGAAAAGGTGTTTCTAATGTTTTACTTCATTATTTCCTTGATTCATACAGTGAAATTTGTTTTCTTCATTTCATTTGAGTTTGAGTCTTTGATTCATGAAAAAAGAGCTAGGTACAGTATACTACAAGTGTGATTAGTGTTTTAATTGTAGATTGCAGAAAGTAGTGATTTGTTGTTTGTTCAAATTTAGCTATGCAATTGTGCTTGGTTTATGTAGATAACTTGATGATATAACTGTTATAGGTCTTTCTACTGATTCTTTCAGCTTTCATGGTTAGAACTTGCAATTCTAACTGGCAATACTTTTAATGATTTTCTTGTTTCTTTTTATATTCCTCCTAAAAGGTACAGTATACTTGTCTTTTTTTAATCAAATGGCTTGGTAACAGATCTAAAAGCTTAGAAATTGTGGTCAATTTGTTCCCCTCCCAATCATTGCATTATTTGGCTCTTCTACAAATTGGCACAGGAATCTTACTTATGCAACATCAGTATGATTAGTAGAGTTGTGTGGCAACATGTGAGTCCATGTTACCAAATCATCATCTGTTCCATGTAGTAGCAATTAGCCAACTAGCACTCATCAATATAGGCAAAATTCAAATATTTTATTTTCAAGTATTGAATTTCTATATTCTCATAAAAGGTTGGAATATGCAATTGCTCCGTTTTTGTAGGGCTCGGACTGTGTAAATCCATTTGTTGCTCTGCAGAGCTGCATCAAGGCCAATCCAAATGCGTTCTCTAAGGACATTCTTGGCGAAGATGAAAGCAAGGAGTCGGAGCCAGTCCAAGAATACAAAATAATTCCTCCTGATTGGTCTAAGGAATCTCAAAGTTCAAAGTCCAGGCTGTAAAGAAAAAGTTGAGATCTACTAAAATAACAGTATGTCAAATTCATTTTAGATTTGTAGTAGCTTTTGCTGATTGAAAAAGTTACAGGTTGGATAAGGGCCTGAAGCTCTGAACTATTTTTTGTATTCACTATTAATTAAAGCGTTCCACCTTATTTTCACATTTTTCACAGATTCATATAGGAAATGGTGAAAGCCTAAAAAATAGGTGCAAACAAGGTGGCAATTCTATAATTAATAGTAAAAATAGAAAAGATTTTCTTAAATCAAACATGTAAAAGCCTTGAGGTGCACTTTTTTTTTTTTTTTTAAGAAAATAAATTAAATTCCTTATCTGCTTGTTCTGGGATTGCATTAAATGTGTAACCCTTTCTTACCTCCATAATCGGTTATCTAGTAGATGAATATTGACATTGATTGAATATCTACGTGGACATGAAAATGAAGATTTCCTTGAAGTTCTGTGATACTGTTGTTTGGTCTATCAAGTTAGACCAAGTTGAAATGCTGCATAAACTTTAACTCTGGAGTGATCAACATGAAAATTCATTAGAAGTAAAAAGATATCTATTGATAACAAGCCCCAATCGTGTATTGATACATTGTCCTTTATTTGAAATATCATGGATGTTTATTAACCGTGATCCCGAAATAGGGAAACTCCCAAACTTAAAAGAAAATCAAATTCATTTTCTTATGTTTCAATAATAGTATAATCAGATTTGTTTCTTCTTTCTTTTAGAACTATTTAAACTTTTAGCATGAAAGAAGGCTCCTTTCTATTTATTTCTAGAATACACATACACAATTATACACAAACACCTGAATTTAAATTCCAGCATAACATATATCTACCCTATTTTATGCTACTTTTTTAAATAAGAAAAGTGATTTATTTGCATATTAAAACTCTTAGAAAATAATATAACTCTTATTGTACCTACTCTTGCTTGTCTTTAACTCTCTAGATTCTACCCGATTCTTCCGAT
>NC_021166.2:57102910-57104126 GCF_000331145.2 Cicer arietinum | reverse complement strand
TCCTTCCTCTTGTCAACTCCTTTAAAATATTCAAACAAACATAGCATTAAGATTTGCTGCTAGTAATTGTAAGTAGAAAACAATGCAATCAATTTTTCTCTAAGTTTCTCTGGTAATTTCAACATGATGAAATTTCACAATAGAAAATGATACAATGGTCGCAATTTTGTTTGTTCTTTGTTACTTTTTAAACGTATAATTACCTACGAATTGAGCAAGGGTACATTTACCTATCAATTCTAATGGCTTACAGTCGTGGTAAACATATAATCAAACGAGGGCAAATATACCTTCCCTTTCCCTCTCTTCAATGAATTTTTTTCAATAAATTAGGCTTGTAAATAAACATAAATACGAAATAACCACACAATTATTCAATAACACACAGCAATAGTTCATGAATTGTTTACAACAAAGTAGCCATGCAAATTAACATTGTTCAAAAATAATAATGCAATTATTTGCTTACACAGAAATCAAAGGGAAAATAACAATGTAACAGCTAACATGGAGCCTTCGTAAAATTGAAATACTTAACTAACCTCAACGTTAACCAATAATGCGTTCTTACGATATAACCAAATGTATTTCATGAATGAATTTGGCATTTCACGTAACTTTATCGTTCGAATAGTCTTCAAATGCTTCAAGCCAGTGGGAAATCTCAAATTTCCGCAGGAGCGGACTTCAAATTCCACTAGGCTAGGCTTCACTCCTTCCTTAACAGGCCCACCTTTCCCTATAAAAGAGTCAGCATAAAAACACAATGACTTAAGCCTGAGCAGGTTCTGCAACTCTGTCATAGAATTATCTGATAGTTTTGAAGCTGACAAGGTGAGATAAGTGAGATTTTTCGGAAGGTGACTCACACGAAGTTTAACCTCTAATTTTCCAAATAACCGAAGGGATGAGAGCTTCTCCAGCTTTGACATATTATTCAATACAAGTTTTTTAGGATCACCATTTTCATCCACCGATTTAAGTCTCATACAAGAATACACCCATAGTGTGTGAAGAATTTTGTTAAAGTTTCCCCTCGGTTTGCCATCAAGTTTACTTCGATAATTTTGGGGCAGATACAATTTCTTCAGTTTCTTTACTTCCCAGATTGAGCTAGGGATGTAACTGGTACATGTATGCTTTTAATCTAGTGTTTCCAGCTCCAAAAGTTTGCATATGCATAGGGGTAATTCCTCCAAGTAAGTCTTAGGTCTTT
>NC_021166.2:57096604-57102836 GCF_000331145.2 Cicer arietinum | reverse complement strand
CTTTCCCTATAAAAGCTAAGATACTTGATATTATTGAATAATGAATTTACTTAAAGTCTTAGGCAACTGTGGTCTGAATATGCATTCAAGATCAAGAACTCTGGTCTCCTGGAACTGCTCACTTGCAATGCCAGTTGAAAGGATCTTACCTATATGTTCTCCTGGTTTACTTCCCTCTCGCTTGTCAAAGCAAAGAATAGACGGGGATTCCTTTCTTGCTGAATGCTTGTGCGGAGTTTGCATCAAGATCATGATCATAAAAATGATAGGCAAATCGGCGATCTAAATGCGTACTCAAATACTTACCATGACTTGTTTTGTTGTTATTTTGCAATATGATTTCTCTGAGCATACTTGGCAAACAACAGGTCATAATCTTGCCATTGGACTTCAGTGCCACTACTTGAATCATGTTGCGGTCTCTCAACTCTTCTAGGTAACATTCTGCAGTGTCTTCAGGTGATTTTCCATTGTTCTGTCACCCCAATCTTTCTCCAACCCATAGATTGACTAATCTCCTTGCTGGGATTTCAGTCTTATGGAAAAATTGTAAAGTAATAAAGACAGTCCCTCATAGTTTCACTCAATTCTTCCTTGTTCTTTTTCCAAGCTTGCAGCCAATGTGTTTTGTAACGGCCATGATTAAATTGTTCCAACACCCACAATAAGCTGTCTTGAGTTATGCCTTTTGCTGACATGACACACCCAAGAGATAAGATTGCTAATGGCATGCCCCCACATTTTCCCACTACCTTCTTTGCAAACTTTTCCATATCTTTCAGCCGACCACGTACCTGGGTCATAGACAGTGTAGCAGAATGTTTGCTTTGTTTGTTGCTCTTACTGTTACTGTCACCGAGACACGGATAGAGAACTGTTTGACCACATCATTGTTATGATAAACTGCCTTTGCCAGAGTTGTCTTCCCCACACCTTTCATCCCCACAATGTAAAGTTTCGAAGCATTATCACTGCTTGCAGCCAGTGTCAACACCAAATCTCGTTCTTCACTTTTCAAACCAACTACTTTGGTTGACTCCTGTCTTTCAATGGTGCAAGATTTTATTAAATTCTGAAGAAGATCAATTGCATTTCTGATCTTACTTTGATGGAACTCAGGTTCAGTCACATACAATTCTTGTAAACTGTCCAGCTCCTGAGCAAATGACCTTTAGTTGCTCTACACAAGTGTTTCTCCCTGCGGTTTCTTCTGCTTTCTGAAGCTGCTTATGCATTTTGTCCAATGCATCATACATTGACCTCATTTCAACTACTTGCTCTGAGCTAGTATTCAGATTTTTCAGCTTGCTGTCAATGCTTTTAATGGCTGATATGATTTCCTGTCATTTGTAATAGAGGGGAAGGTTGACTTTTCTGCAGCTCTATCAATAGAAGTTAAGTTGTACTTGAGCAGTTTATTAAACTCAGACAATGAGCTTCATCTCCTTTCTGAATGGACGCTTAACAAATGGAAGTTTATTTAATATGCCGAAAGTTTGAAACCACCATAAGTAGTTGCTAATGTGGATCTCAGCATTTTCAATCATTTCTTATGTGACTGTTCTCCAGTAGTTTTCTGTTTCAGTTTGAAACTGAAGCTGAGTCAAGTCCTTCAGGAAAGCATGCAGTGGAAGCAGGAGATATATAGACCATCTCTCTTCCATTCCAAAAAAAAGATTCATGCTCTTCTTGATCAATACATCAAAGCTTGTAGAAGGCCTTTTCTGCTTCTGGTTTTGGGCTGCTGCAAAGTTATGAACCTTTTTGCCACAGATTGGTACTCCTCTTCGGTTGTATATTGATCCAGAAGACTTCTATTCTTAGATTTTGAACTCTCCGTAGACATATAGATGTTTTTGGCTTTCTCATCTTTCTTTTTAAAATGATCTGTCAGCTTATTTTTGACATCATCTATATGTCGGAGAACATCTTTAATGGTCATTGATCTAAGGTTAGCGGTAGTAAGACCCCAAAACGACCCTAGACCTTGTTTGTAGTACTCTTGTTGATTTTACCCATTGATTCTCAGCTTCGCTTAGCTGAAGATGAATTCGAGATAGATCTTCTATATCCTAAGTTGATTGTGATCCTCACGAGAGCTTCTAGTAACTCAGATTTTC
This sequence comes from Cicer arietinum, assembly GCF_000331145.2. Classification (NCBI taxonomy): domain Eukaryota; kingdom Viridiplantae; phylum Streptophyta; class Magnoliopsida; order Fabales; family Fabaceae; genus Cicer; species Cicer arietinum. The sequence goes on along the minus strand of NC_021166.2, from coordinate 57,100,716 downwards.
TCTTTATCCACTTAACTTTATCTTCATATTTGTTAAGTAGTGTATCAAGGCATTGAGAAACACTCAAATACACTATTAATAAAACCCAAAAAAGAATCTCAATGGTAGTCATGTTGTACCCCCTATGAGTAATCTGTTTCGCTGCTTTCAGTTAGTTTGGAAATGAATTTCTGGTGAATTTTTAGACAGAACTATCCAAGGGGTCAACTTAGCAGAACACATAATCTGGAAAAAGGGTTACAGTTATCAGAATATGTGCAATTTTATTCTACTGTGGCCTGGCTGACAACATTTTTCTAGTTCAGATTGGCCAGTCACTAGCCTGTCTCTTGTCGAAACATTTCTTTGGCTGTAACTGTGCAAATATACAATTATTAAGTAAAATGTGCCTGCTGTTATTTAAGTTTAGTCTTTTGCATTTTTAAATTTGTGTAATCAATTTGAAGAAAATTCATAGCATTCATACCCTTTTTTTTTTCTATTCCATGATCCATTGACATGAATTAAACAATCTATTTCACTGGTGACCAAGAATCTTTCTGTTTCAAGTGAAGTTATTTATATGAGGTATTGACTTTGGCTAATATCTATTCTTTCACAGGATAATATGAGCATGGTTGACTTGGCTGCTTGATGGTTTCATTCACTTTCCTTTAAATATTAAATAACCAAATGGCAAACTAAGTCCAGTATTAATGATGCAACCAAACAAGGTACGATTAGAGCAGTATGCACTAGGCAGTAGAAGTATATGATCATTACAATGCAAATTTACTTTGAAGAGCTTTCTGTCTTGCTACTGTGACCAACCATTGTTTTCTTACTTCTGATTTTCAATATTTTCTTTATACTTTATTTCCATTGTTCAAGGAGAAGCTTGACACAAATGGTAAGTGCAGGGTGCGCTTTAGAGGAATAATGTGTATCAACATCTAAAATTTTATTATCTTAGTAATTTGTGAAACATCGTAAATTGAAAGATAATATTGTAGAAGTTTATAATTATACAATTTATTAGTGAAACATCATCATGAGTTTATAATTATACAATTTATTAGTAAAAGTTAATGATGGTTAGTAGTTAGGGACTTATTTAAACATTTTTATAAGTGAGACCTCCTCCATCGTAAGAATCTTAACAATAAAAATTACCACGTAAGTTTAATAGTTTCATAGATCAATAACAAGAACACACGGCCTCCGCAAACAATAGTTACAACTGATAAAAAAACGGATGCTGATTCCATACAGCATGGGGATCTCACATTCACACATTTGAGACAATGGTGATCCTTTGATCAAGATATTACAATTAAATTGAGTCGTTTGATCTTTGATTGAACGTGACTGCGGTGAATATGTGAACGACCATTGAACCTTCCTAAGACTCATCAACATATATTGCTAAACATGGTTATATATGTTGTAAAAATTACCAATGCAACTCGATCGGTATCTTCATCGGCAATTCTGATTAAACTTGAAAACCACGTAAATGAAGATGTACCCAAATCAAGAGATGCGAGAGATGGGAAAAAGGAGAAAGAAAAAGTGAGGATTTTCACTTTAGAGCATCTTCAACTCAACATGAATTCATTAAATAGGTCACTCTCATATCATCTTGAAATCTTGAAGCAACTCATTCATTCTTTACTATAAACTCAACATAGATTAATTAAATAGGCCCTACAACTTTAATTTATACATTAATATTTTATTTATATTTAATTTTATTACAACTTAAAATATTAATTTAAATATTTCAATTAATATCATTATATATTATTTTAATTTTAATTTAAAATAAAATTGAATTTAAATTTTTATAACAATAATAAAAATTAAAAAAAAAGGTAACGGTCATAAAATTATTATTATTAATAAATTAATTTAAAAAATAACGGTTAAAAATTTATTATTATTATTAAACTATGAAAGTAGATTGCTCATTGAGAGCCAAAAACTGAATTTTACTTAACTACCGGTGGACTAGCGTATTTCACTACCATAGAAGATTCTCTTACGATAGATTTTTTAATATAAATAAATAGTCATGTTTTCATTTAAAATAGGGAAAGTAGTTAGGCAAAAAAGAATAATAGGAGTAGTGGATTTAAAGTAGTGTAGGTAGACTAAGTCACAACTAAAATAAATTAATAATATTTTTTTAATAAAATATATTTTTATATTTCTCAATGAGAATATAAAACGTAATTTATTTAAAGAGTAAAACATTAGATAAATTAAGACCCCAAAAAAAACTAGATAAATTTAATCAAATGCAAGAAACAAAGATACATTCACATTCGTATCAACTTTGCTCTGTCCTGCAATATTTGAAGCCTCTTAATAAACTCAGCACACAAAACCTGCATTGAAAAATTACCACATCCTCCAATTTTGCACTGCCTCTGACTGAACCACCCCCTAACTGACATATAATATATTTTCAGCCAATTATTTAAGGCTGAATTCACCTAAGTCTGAAGGAGCCTCTCACTAATCATTCATTTGTTGATATTTAGTATGACTTAAATATTTATGTTCTTTAAATCTTTTTAAAAGTTAAAATTTTATTATAAACACAAATCATTTAGAAAAACCTAAATTTAAAACATGATAGAGACAATCTTTCATTATAGTTTATTTATTTTTCGGTCGAAAAAGTCTCTTTCTCCTTAAAATAATTTGTATAAGATTTTTTAATGTGCTTCGATTTTTTCGACAAAGATAAGCCAAAGGAAATAACACGAGTAAGTTCCGTGAAGGGTTCATGTGTGTGCAAATCAACGTTAATGAATTTATTTCTCCTAAGTGTTTGTTTTGTTTCTTCACAAATGCATTGTTTTAAGGTTTTATATCAGTTTGTTTGTCTTCTTGTAATTTATATTTTAAAACGAATGATTTAGGATTAATTTAGTGTGTTATTTATAACACGGCATCAGCTTAGGTTCTTGATTTTTACGCCAAATTTACAGGGATATGTAAACAATATTTTTCTTTAACTTTAAATATCTATATTGAGAAAGATGGATAATATATAAATTGAGTATATAGAAAAATTATAAATAGAGACAACGATATGCTACAGTATAATTTTTAAGATAGTTAAACTTTATTAATCGAATTTCAATCCTAAATTAGATGGTAAGTTGGTAACAGAAAATTTTATAGTGAAAATCATATCAAAATTATTTTTCTAAAAAGATCAAAATTATTGTATTGAAGATCTAATAAATATAAATATTGTAAAATAAATTATGGTGCCTATATAAATAGGGTCGGCCTACAGGTAACTCTATCAAAACGATTACTTTAAACCTCTAAAAAACTGAAAAAATATTACTTAATAAAAAGACCTCTAAATGTTTTTTTCACTTAACAAAATGTTTCATATTTTAATACTTTCATAACTAAAACTAATAAAATTTTATCTAAAATTAATATTATCTCAATAATTATTAAATCAATTACTATTACTACTATCAATTGAAGAAAAAAAAGCATTATATAAATGGATTATATTAAATCAATAAATGATTTTATATTGTAAAGTGTCTAAAAAGTAAGTTTTGACAATTTTTTTTAGTAATTTTATTAAAAATACTATTATTAGCTTTATAAGATCTCAAATTAAAATTTGTTTTAGACTTCTATGTGTTGGAGCGTGTTTGTATATAAAAAGTAATTATGAGCTTATGACCGTAACATATAGAGTTTAATGGAGACTCAATATTCATATAAAACTAGATAGATGCTAACCCGCGTATTGCGCGGGTATATTTTTATTTATTAAATTTAAGTGGATTTAGAAGAAAAAATATATGAAGTTTTATGTCCTAATTAAGTATTTATATCAATAATATATATACAATTTTACTAATATAATTAATAGAAGAGAAGTATCAATTTAGACGAATGGCTTAAATAAATAAAGTACCGTATTAATATTGAGATCGTTGGATATGTTAAATATTGAAGTAATATATTTGATAATTGAAATTAAGATATACAATTGAGTTACAAAATATATTACTTTATTGTTGAAACTAAAAATAAAAATGATTAAAGTAAAATACTTGGAAATACATTCATCTTGTATTTTACTTTAT
>NC_021166.2:57089176-57095188 GCF_000331145.2 Cicer arietinum | reverse complement strand
TATTATAATTTTAATTTACAAACATTATTTCTTAAAGTGATATTAATTGAGTAATCATAATCATTAACATTTTTGTTTCAAAATCGAAATCTAAAATTTATAAAAATTCGGTTACAAAATATTAATTGTCAAACAATTATAAGTATACATCAAATACAAATAATTGCAAATAAATTACTTTAATTTCATGTCAATTAACATTATAAAACAACAAATTAAATTTAATTAGTTTCAGTAAAATAAAACTGACTAAAATTAAAAGAGACATGACTTTGTCCATCATTTCTAAATATTTATATATTATATATATTTACCAATATTCAAAGTAAAAAGTCAAATAAAAATATTTAAATATATATAATAGATGAAATTAAAGTAATTTATTTGTATACTTATAATTGTTTGACAGTTAATAGTTTGTAATCAAAATGTTAATGATTATGATTCATTTGCCAATATTAATAATAGTTTGAATGTTTGTAAATTAAAATTCTAATAAATCCGATTTAAAATAAAAAAAAATTCACAATTACCACAAAGATCGATTTAACATTTGATAAATTTCTACAATACATTCAGATTTGTGTTCTGAAATTTAAAATGATCTAATTTACTCAATTCAATTCAATGTCAGACATCTTTTAAACATGCTTAAAATTATTTGAGTCAAACATTTTCAACTGTAATTTGTAAGCTACTCAACATATACTACATTGAAGTAAAACTAAGAATATGAGACACACAAAGCAAAGTGACACTTAAAAACAACTAAAGAAGGAAAAAAGTTTAGAAGAGAGATAGAAAAAATATTGATGTATAAATATACCTTGTCATAACATTGAAAAACACTAATTCCTTAAATTTTTCATGTACCATTTTGCTTTGGGTATGATGGGTAGCGAAATTTGCCGGCTAGTCCATCCCAACTTGGACTTCCTGAATAGTCGCAGTGATAGAATTTCATGTAAGAAACTATACATAGCATTAAGTCACTATGAGCCAAATTGATTTCAAAGATTGTATAGAATATAATTGAATTTATGACAACAAAATTAGAAAAAGACAAAGAGAATAATTTTTTTTGTTGCAACGAACCAACCTATACCTCTTTCAGTGTATCTTTGGAGTAGAGTCGGCAATTTCGAAGAATAAGATGATTTTGCGAGGATGGCGAATGACTGGGAAGTCATTAAAAAAATTAGGGATTAGAGGAATTAAAAGAGGAAAAAATTATTTAGAAACTAAGTAGAAAAAAATGAGGTGAACATGGCACCAAAATTAGAAATAGACAAAGAGAAGAATTTTTTTGTTGCAACGAACCAACCTATACCTCTTTCAGTGTATTTTTGGCCAACCTATACCTCTTTCAGTGTACCTTTGGAGTAGAGTCGGCAATTTCGAAGAATAAGATGATTTTGCGAGGATGGCGAATGACTGGGAAGTCATTAAAAAAATTAGGGATTAGAGGGATTAAAAGAGGAAAAAAACTATTTAGAAACTAATTAGAAAAAATGAGGTGAAACATAAAAACACAAGAGAACTCTCTAAGGCGTACACATAAGCTTTTTTGTTGAGGTGGGATATGTTTGCACATGTGGAAGAAATACTATGAGGTGGCATGAAAGTTGACATGAGAGTCTGTTTTAAATATAGATAATAGATAGTTCTACACCGATTTTCAATATAGTTTAATGGAGATACAATATCTATATAAAATAGTCCACTTTGTAAATGCAATTTTAAAATAACCACAAAACGTTGAATTTTTATCGGATGTTAACGTAAAATTAAATTATTTTACACTCAGTTTATGTGTCATTTCTCATATTATTATTCTTTCAATAATGATACTGTGAGTCTCTGACTATTTGACTAATTCAGAATAATCAATGTTCAACATAAGTTATATTTAAATTAAAGTTTGCGAAATTATGTTTGATTAAAAAGAGTTTACTCAAACATAATAAGTCTAACGAAATGTAATTTATTTGCATGAAACTTGTTCTTGACATGCAATTATAAAACCAAATGTAACTCAAATGATAAAAAGAGATGAAAAAGTATTAAAGGCAATACTTCCATACCAATGTGTGGTTGAAGCCAAATTTGCATATGAAAAATACTCATGCTCTAAGTGTACTTTGTTAACTTCAAACCAAAACATTTACTTAATTACCTAGAATTTAGTTTAACTTGGAGTTGGTTTGACTTGCTACAAAAAGTTTTACATGGTTATGCTGAATTTCAACAAAATAAAGACCTGAAAACTTTGCTTTGCATGATCTTATGAATAAACCAAAGTCACTAAAGCAAGTCAACAAAAGAGAAAAATAAATGTAAGTAATGGAAAAAATTGTAACTTAAATTAATGTTATTTATCTTTTATATAATAATAGAATTGCCAGCAAAAAAATTAATACATATTTTCAACACGTTATTTTTTACTAATTAAAATTCATTCGAATACAACTGAATAAAAGATCCACAAAGTTTAACATAACTCCCATAAATTTTAACTAATAAAAAAGTATTTTGCTGATATTTTTATTCTCACAACTGAAATAAAAAATTAAGACACATTAACAACAAAATACAGTACAAAAAGTTGTATAAACCTTGCCAAACATAAACTTTTCAAGAATTAATCAATTAGTCAAATAGTGTCTGCCGGCTAGAGTTTTGAAATAACCTATCACATACTTCAACACACAAATTCAATCTTAAACAGTATATCAATCTCTAAATATAATACAAAAGGAACAAGTTAACCACCCAACATATAGAAGAGACAAACAATTAATAAAACATCAATAAAACATCACATCCTCCAAACCAACAGCACACAAACAATTAGAAAATTCCCTCATTTGTCACTACTAGGAAGTACCTCCACACATCGTAGACCCGGGTTCCCTACGGTAAGTGATTGCATAACCGTCCGACTAATATCGGATGGTCCAGATCACAAGTTCAATAATTTTAGTTTTTAAAAAAAAATAAAATATGTTTGAGATCTGAATCGTTTGATATCGATCAGGCGGTCACAAAGACATTGATTGCGTGAATACGTGCACTCTATTATTTGAGTGCAGGAAATCCTATTTCATACATCATGCTTTATTTTATAAGTACATGGGAGAAAGTAATGAACATAAAGTCTTTGGTTCTATGATCTATATCCCTCTTGTTTTTGGTCAATGATCCAACACTACTAACCCCTTCAAACACTTCAATCTTTCTTCTTCAATATCTTAAAGTTTTTTTCTTTCTTTCATCACAATGACCATGGAACCAAACCCAACATCAGATCACATTCTTGACTGGCTTGAAGGTTCTGTCTCTTTCTTTCCATCATTCTTGGATGATCCATATAACAATGGTTACATCCAAGAGTATCAGTTGTGGGATCAGAACCAAGAAATTAGCAACCAGTGTCAAACTGATACCAATACTGATTCAACTAATGCCACAAACAGCACCACCAATATTGTTGCTGCTAGTACTACCACAAGCACAACATCCCTTGAGCCTAATAGTTCCAATAACATACCCTTTTCTGATTTGCCGAAGAAAAGAAATGCCACCGATGAATCGAGTCTCAAGAAACAATCACAAAACCAAAAGAACAAGAGAATCAAGAGTCGTTCGATGAATGAAGCTGATAATGGAGATGCAGCTCTTGAAGGGACAGTGGTTAGAAAACCAGGTGGAAACAAGAAGAGTGCAGCTAAGGCCAATGGAAGTAACTGTAACAGTGGAAATAACAAGGATGGTAGGTGGGCTGAGCAGTTGCTCAATCCTTGTGCTGCAGCCATAGCCGGTGGAAATCTGAATCGTGTGCAACATCTCTTATATGTTCTCCATGAGCTGGCCTCAACTACTGGTGATGCCAACCACCGGCTCGCAGCGCATGGTCTCCGAGCACTGACACACCATCTATCTTCCTCTTCATCGTCTACCTCATCAGGGGCTATAACTTTTGCATCTACAGAACCACGATTCTTTCAAAAGTCGTTACTGAAGTTCTATGAGGTTAGCCCTTGGTTTTCCTTTCCTAATAACATAGCAAATGCTTCCATCCTTCAAGTTCTAGCTGAAGAGCCAAACAACTCACGGACGATTCACATCCTTGACATTGGAGTCTCTCATGGTGTTCAATGGCCAACTTTTCTAGAGGCCTTGAGTCGTCGACCTGGTGGACCTCCTCCTCTTGTTCGCCTCACTGTTGTTACTGCTTCTTCGTCAGCTGAAAATGACCAAAATATGGAGACCCCGTTCTCGATAGGTCCATGTGGTGATAACTTCTCTACTAGACTCCTTGGTTATGCACAGTCCATAAATGTCAATCTGCAGATAAACAAGCTTGATAATCATCCACTGCAGACATTAAATGCTAAAATTGTTGACACCTCCCCGGATGAAACCTTTATTGTATGTGCTCAGTTCAGGCTGCACCACTTGAATCATCACACTCCTGACGAAAGAAGCGAGTTTCTGAAGGTGTTGAGGGACATGGAGCCTAAAGGGGTGATATTAAGTGAGAACAACTTGGAGTGTTGCTGCAGTAGTTGTGGCGATTTTGCCACTGGATTCTCTCGAAGAGTGGAGTACTTATGGAGGTTTTTAGATTCAACCAGTTCGGCGTTCAAAGGTCGTGAGAATGATGAAAGGAGAATGATGGAAGGTGAGGCTGCAAAAGCATTGACAAACCAGCGCGAGATGAATGAAGGCAGAGAAAAATGGTGTGAAAGAATGAAAGAAGCAGGGTTTGCAGGGGAAATATTTGGCGAGGATGCAATTGACGGAGGTCGAGCTTTGCTAAGGAAGTATGATAGTAATTGGGAGATGAAAGTAGAAGAGAAGAATACAAGTGTGGGAATATGGTGGAAGGGGCAACCTGTTTCTTTCTGTTCTTTGTGGAAACTGAATAAACAACTAGAATAGTTCAAGCTCAAATTGACACCATGAGGAAACATGACTTGCCATTCAGTACTCAATACAAGTTCAAAAAGCTATAGTGAGAGGTTGCTGATTGCTGGTTAACAGCCAACAAGTTCAAAAGTAAAAAGGTAGAACTGATATTAACAGTTTGTAAATTCTTCATCTGCAGAATTTGACCAGTGTACTGCTTACTTATGCCAAATTTTCAACTAAAAAAATGTTTGTATGATAAAGAGAGCTGCAAATTATTTCATTTGATGTCTGTTTGTAATGATTGATAGCTATTCAAAAGATAGACTTGATTCATAGTTTGGCACCTGTCGCTCTTCTGCTGCAAGATAGATCATAAGCTAACAAATATCGCATTAAAAATCAAAAGGCTCGGATACTACTACATTTGTTAACACATCTATCTGTCAATTGATAACTCTGTACCTGCTTTTAATTAAACCCCGAATTTTCTTTTAAGGCTGAAGCATTTACAACAAAAATCATGTTTTCTTAACAGGTATTTAGGACTGTCACACAATTCTAATGTCACTCAGTTATATTCACCGGCATGGGCGTAAAATATGTTTATATTGCAAGTGGTATTTACAAGCTCACTCGTATGCTTACACATATCTTTAAGCTACAAGTAATAATACAAGTAACAAGAAATATTTGTGGAATAGAAGAAAACATCACATGCACCAGAACATTTCAGGGTTTACTCTACAAATTTGTACCGTGCAACTGGAAAAAATGGAAATCTTACACAATTACCCAATAAGGATTCAACTTTAAGATGAGCTTCTCCCTCTAAAAAGAAAATGAAACCTCAAGGATTAATGACAACGAACTATTAAAACATTGTGTTACCAAAAAAAAACTAAATACTTGTTCATAACAAATCATGAGTTTACAAAAAGTATTCCATTGATTTTGCTACAAACAATAGAGATATAATGTCAGCCTTTTCTCCCTAAAGTATACTATGCATTTTAGAGGAGCTTAACTCCTCTTGAAAACCCTGGTACAGTGAGAAGCCAGCCGGCTATGACTTAAACTTGACAAGGCCGGTTTTCCCTA
>NC_021166.2:57058484-57088884 GCF_000331145.2 Cicer arietinum | reverse complement strand
TACAATAACAGATCTATCCAAATAAAATATAATCAATTCTCATCATCAGGCATGGAAGCCTCCTGCCAGTGATAAGAACAACCAGCCTCTGTCTACTCAAGATTCGAAAATTCGAACTGAATCGTGAACCTCCTGACGACAAACTGGACACTTGGGTGCCACTTCACTTTCAACTGACACGGCACACCCTTGGCAACATACAAGATGCCCACATGGAATAAACACAGAACGCCTTCTCCTCATCAGGCATATAACGCATAATTGTCCATCTGGAACATCTTCAATCTCATCATCTTGCTGAGAATTAACCTCAACGATTGTTTGCCTTTGTTGCTGGAGCTGCCTTCGTTGCTTCCATTGCTTCCATCTATTCCAGTTCCTGAGAAATTGAAAACTTGACTTCAAATCAATTTTAACCACTAAAAATATTATCATTTTGCCATTCTGATTATTATCAATATTAAAGCCATCATTGTGTGCCAACCAAATTATACAGCTTCTCTATTGGTTGATCATGACAAATATTATCTAACAGAAGTCATAGGATATTCTAAAGTCAGTCATGATTAATGAAATTCAAAACATGACATAAACAAAAAGAACAAAAAGGTTGAATGGATTGGTTAAGAAAACCAACATACTTCACAACTGCATAGCTGAGGATCCCAACTGACATTGAACCAAGAACAATGCCACTCCAAAACAGTATTTTCATTTTGAATGAAAGTTCTAAAATCATCTGCTCTTTACTCAAGTCAGACCTACAAAAAACATGAATCATTTTGTTAGGAATCTATAATATTCTAACACATTTGATGATATTTTGAGTTATATGTACTCAAACATGCAACTGGGAGAAAAAAACAAGATGCCAACTCTCCTCTCATGCTCACCAAAATAAATAAAAATAAATTAAAAATTGAAAAAAAAAACAGAACAAAATGGTTGTAATTCTACCAGCTCTGGTGCAAAGATACTTCATTTTCCTCCTGTATCATTCTCAATAAGCCCTGATAACTCCGATATACCATGAATATGTATCGATGAAGTATCGGAGACCATTTTGTTAAATAAATAAATTTTGATACTCTTTTGATAGCGATACGCTCTATTTACACACCCCAACACACAGTCGACATGTCTGACTCTTACTCTTCACCTATGAAGTACGGATACCTTGGAGATTAGGCGTGTCCGACCCGCATCGGTGTCTGATACCTGTACGACACTTGTGCAACACGTGTTGGACTACTCAGACAAGTGTCCCAAAAAAATCTTTTTTCTTCTTTGCTTCGACACTCCTTGGACACGTCTCAAGAAACTTGTACGGAGATAAAAGATGTGTCGAAGTAGAGGATGATCGTAAAGGGTTGAAGACATTAAATTTGATTACATTATTTTTAGCTTTTCGGTATAGTAGACAGATGGTGAAAAACTATAATATTTTGTTTAAAAACTTTTTTGTAGTGAATAAATTGCTCAATTTAGATCTTTTATAGATAATGTGCAAATTTTATTTATTAATAATAAATAAATAATTATTTATGTATCGGTGTCCTAAATTTTTGAAAGTAGCAGTGTCAATGTCTCTGTGTTGTGTCAGGTGTCCATGTCGGAGTCTGTTTCATAGCTCTTCACATCTCAGATACATACTTTTATGTTAAATGTTGAAACTCTAACTCGTTAACTGCAAAAAATACATTTTTTATTTTGTCATATACAAATTTATATCTTTACCCATTCAGCTAACAATCTCCATTTTTCTACTTACATATTAATTACAAAATATGCATATGCAATTTATATCATCACGTCACAATTTCTTCACCAATATTCAACTTCCATCACTATTTTTGGTCATCATCACTGAACTTCAAAAGTTTAAAGTATACTTATTACTTATTATATTTTGTGATTTTTTTTGTCCTAAATGTACAGTATCTTATATTTTCAAGGAAAAACGCATTGCAGTATCGAATATCGTACCAATACTCTATCATATCTGTTCATCAAAATCTACCGGTAAACTGACATTTCCCATAATATCTATCCAACTAGACCACCAGCAGTACATAAAAGGAACAGCATTAAGCTACCGTAAAATGAAACAATCCTTACTATTATTACCCAACATATGACAAATACAAAATGGTGCATGGTTTCCCATGATCAACGTTTTAACAGTTTATTTCAAGGAAAATAAACTTACAGAAAATATGGCAGGTCATTGCATGACTTGATTTCAGCAATTCCGTTTCTTAAACTGCAGAGGCCTACAGCACTGATATCCTTTCCCAAGGGAAGAATTTTCTCTTCATCCAGTAGTCCAACCTGCAGGAAAAAAACATCATATGTTAACATTTCAATAAATCTGATATACCAACTAGCACAAGTGTTGAGCATGAACAGAACCAAACTTTATGCTATCATTGCAAAAAAAAAAGTAAATGGTATATTAACTTACTGGATACTCATGCCCAAAAAGTGCTTGCAAGAAAGTATAAACAGGAGGATTTATGGGTTGCATTTTATGATATACTGTTGTCAGAGGTAAAGGATGCTTTGAGCCATCCATGCTGACAACAACATACTCGGCACTTGATCGCCGTCCCACATCAATGAGAACAAAAGGGACCTAAAATAAAAATATCATTAGAATATCTAGAAAATATTTAATAACTTCATTACTGTACTACTGTTGTCCCTATTATTGTATCTTAGAATGCTGTAGAGTATTTTAGGACTTAGATGATCCTTGAGAGTGGTTCCTATATTTCATGATTTGTTTCCTTATTTGATTATGGTGAAGACTGTCTACTATTAGTATAAACAGGATTTACAATTTTTTATTTTCTTAGCACATCATAAATATATATTTGTATATTATAATTATTCTTCAGAGTTGGATACAATATGAACCAAAATATGTAACAAAGTTATGCAATACCTTTCTTAATGATGTGGACTCTCGTCGTCTCCAAGATCTTGTAAATAAGGCTCGAATATCAGAAGTCCATCCAAATATGCCCCTCCATTCACTATATATACACTACATGACAATAAAATTAAAAATAAGTCTTCTAGTTCACAATTAAATTGCATGAAATTTAAGTTGGAATCAAATTTATAATCTTTTAAACAATGAAAAAAAATGTTACCTCCCCAAGACAAGAAAACTATTTATTCTAATGCCAAATGGATGGCTAAGTATCATCAAAAATACATTTTTCAAATTTCTTAAAATGCTGATAACCTACCAATTTTCTTTAAGACCATCATAGTCCATGAAAAATAAGAGCGCACATTGAGCTATCTTAGCCAAAAAGAGCTTGTAGACACATTATAAGCTATTTTCAAATAAAGCTGTATCTCAGAGTTTCAGTGCATGATTTGTATTATGGTGGGTTTGTCATAATCACAGTGAGCCACCGTGATTTTGAAAATTCTACTAGTTACATGTATGTTTGATTTCATGGTGGGATCGGCAAAATTCACGGTGGCTCACTATGAGTTTTCCACTCCTCATGCAAAGCTGACATGCAGCTTTTATAAAATCACTCTGACTCACCGTAATTCTGGCAAGGTCGTCGCGATGCCAAACATACACTTAAAATGGTTTTCGTTGTACTTTCCACCACCTTATATTTTAGTTTTGAATAAAGTGTGAAGTAATTTTTATCCCAAAATCACACTTTTTTTCATTTCCCGCGCTAAAACCTAAGAACAAATTAATCTTAACAAAATATGTTCCCATTTCCAAGGACTTGAATAATCATTCAACATCTATCCCAAGAATTCGAATCAAACCCTAAAAGTGGCGAATATCAAACCAAACAATAGAGTTTCCCGTGTTTAATCACGCATTAATCTTCATATAATCCAAGACTAAAAAAAAAAAAAAAGATTACCGTTTGAGTTCTCTGAATGATGACGCCTTTATCACCGGAGTCACGAGAAACCAAGACACCAGGCCACAAAGTTTTCCAACTGCCATCGACGGAGGACTTAGCGTCAACAGTACCACGGACAATTACGACTTTGCCATAATCAGAGTTTCCATCGCCATCTGAGTCGTTCTCATCGAGGATCGAGCGTAGGTCGGAGACGGAGAGGGAAGGAGCGCGGTTGATCTTACGTATAGCGGCGGAGGTGGTGAAGAATCTGCGAATGGATCGAACGGCGATGCAGGCTACGGTTAAACCTAAAACGGCGCCGTCGAAGGATAGCGCAAGTTGAGAAATAAGGGAGGCAAGTGCTTGTTCTTGAGAGGACATTGATCATTCATTCGTTCAAATCCGTCGCAACTGAAACGTTGTGTTTCAGATTGCATTTGTACCTTAACGCTTCGGATTAACTGTTACTGCTTTTTGGGACAAATCTTTGTATTTTTAGGGAAACTATTTTTTTGTTTATTAATTTGGAAACAAGAAATGCGTAGTAAATAGTAATTATTTCAAAATAAAATATTACAAAATATGTTTATATAACAAGATGAAAGATTATGATTGAATCAAGCTATAAAATTATAAGATATTTTTTTAAAGAACTTAATTTGTATATATAGTAGTGTAAATGTCTTATATTGTTAGTCAATTTAATAGGTCGAATTATTATAAATTTTTGATTTTTTGTTTTTTATTATAACTATGTAAAAGTTATTTTGATTAATTTATAGAGTGCATTGTAATTAAACTTTTTTTAAAATAAAGAAATATTTCATTTTTATTTTAATTATATTTGTGTATATATATGCTTTTTTAAAACATTATTTTATTAATAGATAAATAAATATTATGTTAAAAATAAAAAATTATTTTGATTAATTGTCAAAAAAATAAATTTAAAAAAACAAAATCAATGAAGATTATTTTTAATAGAAAAGAGAGAAGTATAAAATATTTTTTTAGAATATTAGTATATACAAATTAACTTTAAAGAATAGTTTTTTTTTAAATAGTAGATATTAGTAATTAATCGTTAAATTATATTAGAAGGAATAGTTAAATTTATGACATCTTGTTTCCAATTCCTCTAAATCACCTTTGTGACTCTCTTAAATTACTTACAAAGTGATATGGTTAAGTAAAATACGGATTCTAATTGAGCGTTAGAGTAAAACTAGTCTACATCTCTTATTTTAGTAATAAAATATAGGTAATTTAATTTAATTGAAAGTTTTAACTTTTTAAGCATGTATTTTATCTTGTTTTTGATAAATTAATCATTTATTTGCTTTTCATTTATTATAGTTAAATTAATCTTTTACGTTTAAAAACATTAATAGTATCTGATCCATTAAAATTAATATGATTTTTGTTTCCTATTTATAATTAATATCATAAAATTAGCAGCAAAAAATCAAATAAATAATATCATAAAAGGAAATTATGAGAGTTGAAAAAAGAAAGAATAATAAGTAGTTAATGGTATAATAGTTTTATTGATATTATAAAATGGTATGAAATATGTCAATATTTTTAGAATAATTTTTACTTTTTGGCATTGTGGTTCTTCATTTTCGTTATGAAACAAAATTGAGAAGCAAAATTGTTATCTTAAAAGTAGAAATGACTTATAATGACTGACTTGTTACTTTGAAATTCAATGTCTTTCTATTCTTGCGGTTGCAATATTATATTAATTAATTGGTATTTATTTGTTAATAAAACGAATATAAGTTGACGTTTAAACTTTTTCTTTTAGTATTGAATTCTAACGGTTATGGTATCCTATTAAATGAATGATTTTTACAATCAAAATAGGTTAATCTGAATAGGTTAGTATGTTAAAATACAGAGTTTTGATCATAATGATCGACTTGTTACCTTGAAGTAGAAATTCAATGTCTTTCATATTCTTACCGTTGAAACATTATATTAATTAATTGGTATTTATTTGTTAAAAAAAAACAAACGAATATAAGTTGACGTTTAAACTTTTTCTTTTAGTATTGAAACTTTTTCTTTTAGTATTGAATTCTAATGGTTATGGTGTCATATTAAATGGATGGTTCTTATGGTCAAAATAGGTCAGTATGTTAAAGTACAAGGTTTTGATCAAATAACTTCAATCTTAATTTTTTGAGATTTTTTAGTCTAATCCAAATAAGTTCGTTACTCATTTAGATAGCCCGTTACCCGCCTAACCACTTTTAAAAAAATAAAAATAGTAATCATTCAACACTTATATGTGAATAATCATTCACTTAGTTGGTTATATATATATTATATATTATCTTTAGTTGGTTATATATTTTTAACAATTAATTTCTTTATTTTCTTAAGTGAATAATCATTAACACTTTGAAAATGTGAACATTGCTCAAGGAATCTAAAAACACTTATTTTTTAGTGATATGATAACTATTTATCAATTTGTTTGAATTTGGTTTGAGTTTGGGACATGTTACACAAATATAGATTCATTTGTTTTATGCTAGATAATATCTCTAACTTTTGAACAATTTGAACTTATTTTAATTTGTATGCTCTTTTGAAAATTTTAAATTGAGTTTGTGTTAATTGGAAAATCCAAACTTAGTTTGTGTATAAAGAATAAACCATAATTATTTTTAAATGGATATTCAAATTGATTCATACTAAATGCTTAAGTATACCATAATATTTTTTAAACGGACATTGAAGAAAATTTTCAAGTTAAAAGAGTCGCAAAGAAATTAAAAATATAATTAATCAAAAAAATAAAAATAAATAAAAAGTGCAGGTTATCTGTCCAGTCCGCAACCCGTCTAAAGTGCAGGTTATCTGTCCAGTCCTCAACCCGTCCATTTTAACAACTCTATTCTTAATCGTGATTTCTCTAGAGTCTTGAGTTCATTTATAGAAATTTGTCACTATAACTGTTGTTTTTGAAATTCGAAAACCTTTGAAAACAATTTATGCCACCGAAAATATTATTGGGTTGAGTCGCGGACTAGGTCGCTCTTTTTAAGACGTTTCGAGGCACTGCCCAAAATTGTGCAAGGCAGACTATCAACAACGAAGTCCCCAGGATAAAACAGCTCAGATACTCTGTATCGGAGTTCTACTGCACTGTAGAAAACCGTTCTAGAATTACACCCTCAATATGGCAGTCTTACGACTGACACTCGTAATATGGCACAATGACCACTCGAAAGAGAAGAAAGAGATGAAGCAGTCAGAAGGGAGAGAAGAGAGAAAAGCGTCAGATACAAAGAGCTTTTGGTGTGTTTTTCCAACTGGGGAGAACCCTCTATTTATAGAGGAAATCCGCAACTGGATCTGAGAAATCCATGGATCATCAGAACATGCGCTCCAAGTAGTGGCCCTCAGAAACGTGCGCTCCAAACTCAGGGATTTGACCGAACAACAAGGAAACGTAAGACCAAAGATTAGGGTTTTGACCGGGCAAAACAGACGCACGAATTCAGGGAATAATACATCACGTAGCCAAAGCCAAAGCCAAGGCCAAGGCAAGCCAAGCCGGGCTGGGCTGGGTCGAGCCGGCCAGGCGGCGGCAACGCGCGCACGCGCGCGTGTGTGGTGGTCAATATTGCTTGCGTTCTCCCTCCTTCACAAAATTGGGGTGCCCCTTGGGGCCCTCCCCAAGTTCATTACCTCCATCTTATATACCCTACTAGTGTGTGGTATCCCTCCAATGTGGGACTTCTCAATTTTTTCAATTCACAACAACACTAGCTCTCATAAATGTCATCATTATTTCCAATAAACTTTCATTAAAAGCATCATCATTTCCAACAATCCCCCACTTGAATTTAAAAAATAGGTTTTAGAATAGCGTCAGACGCTTTTATAAGATTGTGCATAAACAAATGTGTCTCTTGACTTGAACATTCGCATAGCAAGTAAGATTCAGATTCAACAAGAGTGACTCGTAGTTTTGAACTATATCTCTGACATCAAACCCACACACAACCTTTTCATTAGGTGTATTCTCAAAAGCCCGTGCATTTAGGACCATGCACGTGTATCCCAGTCTAGTGAACGCTCTAGGAATTCTACCTCGAAATTCCATAGGAAGCGGCCCCCACTTCCACATTCACGTAGGTGAGTCTATCAAGAGTACTCCTGTAGCCACTAGGTACCCCACTCCATATAGAGTATAGATCTCATTAAGAGTTTCTATTATCTCATCCTTTTTCGCTTCAGGAATCATGCTTCTCATTTTAAACATAGCATGTTCATCTCATATCACTATGACTTGTTATTACCCATTGAACCTAATTCTTGGGATCTCCAGTCTTTTAGGTCGGGTTACCATCATAAGTGACTCATTTATCTATAGGCATTAGTCCCATCCTTTTGGATGTATTTTGGACTTTCTCTCTAGCTAATCCTTTCGTCAAAGGATCTGCATAAACAAAGGTGTCTTTCGACTTGAACCTTTGCATAGCGAGTAAGATTCAGATTCAACAAGAGTGACTCGTAGTCTTGAACTCTATCTCTGACATCATACCCACACACAACCTTTTCATTAGGTGTATTCTTAAAAGCCCGTGCATTTAGGGCCATGCACGTGTATCCCAGTCTAGTGAACGCTCTAGGAATTCTACCTCGAAATTCCATAGGAAGCGGCCCCCACTTCCACATTCACGTAGGTGAGTCTATCAAGAGTACTCCTATAGCTAAGTACTCCACTCTACATAAGGTATATATCTCATTAAGAGTTTCTATTATCTCATCCTTTTATCGCTTCAAGAATCATGCTTCTCATATAAAACATAGCATGTTCATCTCATATCACTATGACTTATCATTACCCATTGAACCTAATTCTTGGGATCTCCAGTCTTTTAGGTTGGATTACCATCATAAGTGACTCATTGATCTATAGGCAATAGTCTCATCTTTTTGAATATCGCTTCAGGAATCATGCTTCTCATTTTAAACATAGCATGTTCATCTCATATCACTATGACTTGTTATTACCCATTGAACCTAATTCTTGGGATCTCCAGTCTTTTAGGTCGGGTTACCATCATAAGTGACTCATTTATCTATAGGCATTAGTCCCATCCTTTTGGATGTATTTTGGACTTTCTCTCTAGCTAATCCTTTCGTCAAAGGATCAGCTAAATTTTCATCAGTGTGTACATGATCCACAATAGCAGCTCCTTTAGAAAGTAATTATCTAACTGTGTTGTGCTTACGACGTATTTGCCGTCTCTTACTGTTGTAATAACGATTCTCAACTTTTGCAATAGCCGCGGTACTATCGCAGTGGATCAACACAGCTGGTAACAGCTTTTCCCATAAAGGGATCTCTGCTAGCAAGCATCTCAACCAGCTTGCTTCTTCACTCGCATTAGCTAGTGCTATCATTTCAGACTCCATAGTGGACTGAGCCAATATCGTCTGTTTCTTCGATTTCCATGATACAACACCACCGGCTATGGTGAAAACATAGCCACTGGTTGCCTTGGAGTCATCTGATAAAGTGTTCCAATCAGCATCACTGTATCCTTCAAGGACGACAGGAAATCTTTGATAATGTAATCTGAGACTCATGGTCCTTTTAAGGTATCTCATGACTCTTTCGATAGCGTGCCAATGCTCCATACTAGGTCTACTAGTAAACCTGCACAACAATCCCACGACATAGGCAATGTCGGGTCTAGTACAATCGGTGGCATACCTGAGGCTACCAATGATGCTCGCATATTCAGTTTGTCTAACACCTTCACCAGAGTTCTTGAAAAGTTTCACACTTGGATCACATGGTGTGCAAGCAGGTTTACAGTCAAAGTAATCATATTTCTTTAGGATCTTTTCAATATAGTGAGATTGATCCAAAGAAATTCCCTTTTCTGACCTAGTAATCTTGATTCCAAGGATTACACTCGCTTCTCCGAGGTCTTTCATATCAAAGTTGTTGCTCAACAGTGATTTCACATTATTTACAACATGAATGTTTGAACCAAATATGAGTAAGTCGTCTACATAAAGACATATGATAATGCAAATGTCATTTTCATATTTGTAGTAAATACATTTGTCACTTTCATTCACTTTAAAACTCATTTGACATAATCAAGTTATCAAATTTTTCATGCCATTGCTTAGGAGTTTGTTTAAGACCATACAAAGACTTATCTAACTTACAGACCTTGTCTTCTTGTCCATGAATTACAAAACCTTCAGATTGTTCCATATAAATTTCTTCTTAGGTCACCATTTAAAAAGGTTGTTTTAACATCCATCTGGTGTATCACCAGGTTATGAATAGCCGCAAGTGATATAAGCACCCTAATGGATGTTAGTCTAGTGACTGGTGAGAAAGTGTCGAAAAAATCTATATTTTCTCTTTGTCTAAAACCTTTGGCTACAAGGTGTGCCTTGTATTTATCAACAGATCCATCGGGTTTCAGTTTCTTTTTCAAGATCCATTTACAACCTATTGGTTTGCAACAAGGATGCAAGTCTACCAGATGGCAGGTCTTGTTAGATTCTAGAGAATCCATTTCATCGTTTATAGCTTCTTGCCATAGATCTGCATCCAAGGATGACATAGCTTCTTTAATATTCGCAGGATCCTCTTCTAAATTATAGGCCATGTATTCTGGTCCATAATCTTTACCAATTCTTACTCTCTTACTCCTTCGAGTTTCTGTTTCGTCTTGTTTGTTGTTTTCAGTGCTTGTTGTCACAGGAACTTGACTAGGTTCGCTGCCCCCACTATTTCTTGATTTGAAAGGGAATTTATTTTCAAAGAAGTCAACATCATTTGATTCTATGATCACTTTTACATTTAGGTTATAAAACCTATACGCTTTGTTGTTTATTGCGTACCCAATGAATGCACATTCATAGGCTCTACTTGTGAGTTTAATTTACTTGGGATCGGGGATTCTGACATAAGTCAGACAACCCCATGTTCGAAGATAAGACAAGTTGAGCTGTCTTTTCTTCATTATCTCATAAGGAGATGTTTTTCTTTTAGAATTAGGAACTCTATTCAAAACATAGCAAACATTCAAAATAATTTCCCCCCACCAGTGAGACGCAACACCAGAATTAAGCATAATAGCAACAACTAATTCAGTAAGAGTTCTATTCTTTCTTTCAGCTTTACCATTCATTTCAGGTGAATGTGGTGCAGTTGTTTCATGTACAATTCCTTAGGTTTTATAAAACTCATTAAACAAGCTGGAATCATACTATGTTCCTCTATCACTACGAAACCTCTTAATCTTTTTGCTAAATTGATTTTCTATCTCAGTCACAAATATTTTAAACATGTCAAGCGCTTCACTTTTATTTTTCATGAGATATACGTAAGTAAAGTCAGAACAATCGTCAATAAAAGTGATGAAATAATGTTTTCCATTTTTGGTTAGCGTTCCGTCAAGTTCACATATGTCAGAGTGTATTAATTCTAGAGGTTCAGATTCTCTAACTATTGATTTATGGGATTTCTTAGTTATTTTGGCTTGACTGCAAAAATCGCATTTTGCAAAATCATTAATAGATAATTTTGGAATCAAGCTTAAACTACTTAAGTTTGAAATCACATGTTTATTCATATGACAGAGTCTAGCATGCCAAATATTAAAATCACACAACATGTAAGCAGAAGGAGACATCTTATTCATTTCAACATTTTATTTAAACATGTCATCAGTGGCGTACCCTTTCCCAACAAAGATACCATTTTTAGAAATGGTGTACAAATATGGCCCTATAGACTGAGTAAACCCTGTCTTATTGAGAAGAAACTCTGAGACCAGATTCTTTCTTATTTCTGGAGTGTGCATGACATCCTTCAGAATTAAGGTCTTTCCAGAGGTGAATATTAGTTCCACATCTCCAATTCCAGCAACATTAGTGGTGTAAGAATCTCCCAACAACACTTTCTTATCTTCAGCAGCAGTGTATGTTTTAAACATAGCACGATCATAACAGACATGGCGTGAGGCGCCAGTGTCTATCCACCATCCATCTGATCCACCAACAAGGTTGATCTCAATTATCATTGCAACGGATTGCTCTTCAGTCAGGTTAGTCTGATTTACAGCGCCTGGTTTGTTCCTACACTTGCGTGCCATATGACCCTCTTTCCCATAATAGAAACAGAGAAAGGGGAGAATGCCATTTCTAGGAGGTGTTGGCTGCCTAGCAATTGGGACCCTTGGAGGGTTCCCATTCTTGTTGTTGTTCTTTGAAGTGTGATTCTGATTCTTCAGTTGTTTGCCGTTTGGCTTCAGAACGGCTCTGAGGAATTTCTTTTTCTTGTTATTTGCCACAAGAAGAATTTCATCTTTCTGGTCTTGCTTTCGAGATTCCTCCTCAATTCTAAGGCGGGTTATCAGACTTTCTAGAGAAAATTCTTTAGTTTTATGCCTAAGAGAATTTTTGAAATCTTTCCAAGCAGGGGGCAGTTTGTCAATAATAACAGCAATCTGAAACTGTTCATTTAGGGACATACCTTCAGAGATGATCTCGTGAGCAATTTTCTAGATTTCATGAGATTGAGCTTCCACTGATCTGTCATCTGTCATCTGATATTTGAGGTAGCGGCTAACAACATACTTTTTGGCTCCAGCTTCCTCAGTGTCGTATTTCTTCTTTAGAGCATCCCAAACCTGTTTAGCAGTATTTCTTTCGGGACTGTAGTAATCATACATATCATCAGCAAGTCCATTCAAAATATAATTCTTACATAAGTAATCATTATGTCCCCATTGGGTTAATTCAGCAGCTATTTTATCCTCTTCAGTTTGTTCACCTTATTCTGGCACAACAGGAACATCATCCTTCAGAACGTTGGCAAGGTTTTTCGTGGTCAGAAAAAACAGCATATTTTGTTGCCAACGTTTGAAATGACTTCCTTCAAACCGAAAAGGTTTGTTGTAGTCAGAAGCAAAAGAACTTGTCCCAGTAATTTCGTCGGTAGACATGGCAGTTCGAAAACGTCTTAAAATTGTTGTTTTCGAAATTCGAAAACCTTTGAAAATAATTTATGCCACCGAAAATATTACTGGGTTGAGTCGCGGACTAGGTCGCTCTCTTTAAGACGTTTCGTGGCAGTGCCCAAAATTGTGCAAGGCAGACTATTAACCACGAAGTCCCCAGGATAAAACAGCTCAGATACTCTGTATTGGAGTTCTACTACACTGTAGAAGACCGTTCTAGAATTACGCCCTCAATATGGCAGTCTTACGACTGACACTCGTAATATGGCACTATGACCACTCGAAAGAGAAGAAAGATATGAAGCAGTAAGAAGGGGGAGAAGAGAGAAAAGCGTCAGATACGGAGAGTTTTTGGTGTGTTTTTCCAACTGGGGAGAACCCTCTATTTATAGAGGAAATCCTCAACTAGATCTGAGAAATCCATGGATCATCAGAACGTGTGCTCCAAGTAGTGGCCCTCATAAACGTGCGCTCCAAACTCAGGGATTTGACTTTGACTTTTGACCGGACAACAAGGAAACGTGATACCAAAGATTAGGGTTTTGACCGGGCAAAACAGACACACGAATTCAGGGAATAATACACCACGTAGCCAAAGCCAAGGCCAAGGCAAGACGACGACGGCGCGCGCGTGTGGTGGTCAATATTGCTTGCGTTCTCCCTCCTTCACAAAATTGGTGCCCCTTGGGGCCCTCCCCAAGTTCATTACTTCCACCTTATATATCCTACTAGTGTGTGGTATTCCTCCAATATGAGACTTCTCAATTTTTTCAATTCACAACAACACTAGCTCTCATAAAATGTCATCATTATTTCCAATAAACTTTCATTAAAAGCATCATCATTTCCAACAATAACTAACTAATTCTTTATCTGCTTATCTCTGATCTCTTGTATGTTTAATTAAGCTTGATCACATGCATTTGTATAATTGTATTTCAAATGCACGACCGTTAGAAGAATTATACTTGCCCCTATGTATGCTTAAATAACACATAAATGGATTCTATTTGTTACGAATATCCACAATTCTTAATTATTTGTTTGAGAAATTACATTCGTCTTCATTCATATGTTTGAATGATACACACCTCTCATTAGATATGTATAAGTGACATACATTTTCTCAATTATGCAAGAAGGGGTATATAATTGAGCAAACGTGAGTATTACTATTAATTTTTAACAAAATAGACAAGTGTATTTGTGATTTAGCCATGTCAGAGTTATTTCCCCTGGTTTTTAACTATTCTTCCTTTAACTCAATTATAAAATTAAAAATTTGTAATTCTTTTTCATATTAATTTTATTTGAGATGAATGAACTATTAAATATAGATATTTCTTTTATTGAAGATTTAAAATAGTTCACCGCCACATTGCTGGAGTTTAAGTCATTCCACTAAACTCAACCTCCATCGATAAATTAACTTCAAAAATAGTAACTATAAGTCAACTAATCTATTCATATTTATCTATAGTATTCTAAAAATATCTTTATATTAATTTTTTAATATTGTAGAAAATGATCGTAATAATTAGAGATAAATTAATAATTGAATTTATTTTTTATATGAAGCATATGTTCAATTCAACAGTAAAATTGATAAAATTACTATAAATAATTTTACAAATTATTGTGAATTCCACCGCGAAATCAAATTTGCACAAAATTTAAGTAAATTAAATATATTAAACTATCATCCTTAGTAATTGTGAGAGTAAATAATTTTGCTTATAAATCGAGGTAAGGTTAGAGAGAGTAGGTTTTTACATTGAATTTTTATTTAAAAAATATATTATTAAATATATTGTAATCATTAGATTACAACTATAGCCAATGCAATAAACATTTAAAGCATCCATTTTCAAACCTATGTCTCTCTTTTCGATTACATACCAAAAGGTGGTGAAAAATCATTGCTATATATAATGTATGATTTTGATTACAGATACTATCCAAGCACAAAAACATTGATAACACCTAAAACTCCTAATATAATCACAACATGAAGTATGAACACACCAAAAAAGCAAGAAAATATTCCTTACTTCCATTCCACTTAATCTCCTTTCTCTACCATACTTTTTTCACCTTTATATCAATTCTGACCATTCTTTAATCTTCTTCACTTTTTGGCCGGTTGTTTGTCTATCATCACACTTCTGTCATCCAATTCCATCTAGATTCCTTAGCCCATTACACTCATCTTTTCCACCCCTTATAAATTCTTGCCTCAAGTTATAATTTTGGTAATCAAATCAAAATTCTTCACATGTAAGTAAAAACAAAATATTATCATTTGATCCCCTCATAAAATGGATACAACTTATGCTTCCTCAAACCATGGAACTTCACAAAGATCACTAGCTATGATATTGGCTCTAGCCTCAGCTATTGTGTTATCTCCTTTATATGTGAATCCAAAGAGTGATAGGAGATATTATGAATCAAAATGGAGCTATGGTTTTGTTCTGCCTATGGTTCTTGCTGGACTTATAATTGCTATTAAAAAAACCTCTTCATCAAGGTCTTCTTCTTATGTGTCATCATCTACAAGTACTTCTTTCTTACCTTCTCATGATCCTTCTTTGGTGCTTAGAATTGGAAGCTCTTCTTGGGGATTAGCTGGGGTTTTGGTTATGCTCATGCTTGTTCTTCATTGGCAAGCATCCTTTCAAGAGTTCCTGTGGAAATAGTTATAGATATGATGAAGGTTTTAAATCACAGTCACAATTGTGGCCACATCCTGATATTTGATATTATAGAAAATTACGGTCATATATATTTTATACGACCTATATTGCAGGCGTATTTTGGTTGTGGATATATCAGCTTCTATATTATATTTAAGTTGTTTATTTTTAAGACAAACTGTCCCAAAATCTATTGATCTGACAAAATTTTAAAATTATGTCATGTATCTTTTTTTTCAGATTTATTTTGCACCTACACGTTTGAAAATAAAAAATAGAATAAAACGTTTTGTACCAAGTAACAATTTTTAAGATTCTAGGCATTTGTAATTAATTGGTCAAATTTGGTTGTAATGCAAATCCAATAAAGTTTTTAAAATGAATGGGGACTGTATTACATTTGCGTTTGGAACTTGTCTTGCATTGCACTGTACGCAAAGAATAACCACAGATTATTCTATAACTAAAAAAGAAAAGGGATATACCAATAATCTAATATTGTGGGATTGACATCTTTTCTACTATTGTTATCTATCAAGAGTTCACAAGTTTCCAATTAAACTAATGTCGACCTAATTCGACGTCGACTAGTGATCCATTGACTCAGAGACCTTGATTGAGACTACTGATATTGACTAAGTCGATTACCTATGTATTAAGTATTAAGTATTAACAAACTTAATAAACAATGCCATGGTAACATAATTCCTTGGAATTACAGACTCCACCATAAAGATAAAAACTATTGATAAAGGAAGGACTCAAAATAGAACTTAAACCCATTGGCCCAACTAAATAAATAAATCATTCAGCACATAATTGAATCAAGTTAGCAAGTTCATAATAGTACAACATATTTTTGATCTGTACAGATTTATCTATATACATAACTGTGACTAAATAAA
Source organism: Cicer arietinum (assembly GCF_000331145.2). Classification (NCBI taxonomy): domain Eukaryota; kingdom Viridiplantae; phylum Streptophyta; class Magnoliopsida; order Fabales; family Fabaceae; genus Cicer; species Cicer arietinum. The sequence continues at coordinate 57,072,370 of NC_021166.2, read as the reverse complement.
ATGTTGGAATAGATGTTGTGAACGGCAAACAAGGGTCAACTAGTTCCAACCATGCTGCTTGCAGTAGCAGGAGTTCCCATGCTTGATACAGTTAGCCCGCGATCATACATTCGCTGGATTTCTTCCCTATATTCAGTCAGAGACTTGTCAGGTATGGCCGGTGTAAGCTCGACCACATCTCCCATCTTCAACTTGCAATTTGGATCACTTACAGCCTTGTGATTCAATCTTGGCCTCAATTCTTCCTTCAGAGGGAACCTATAAGTTGTCAACCTAGAGCTTGCACGCCCGGCTCTCTCCAACAAATCCAGAACTGTTGAGTTTGCACAAAATTCTTGGACAGACATCTGCAAATCCAGTCAGACACGACGACAGTTAATTCAGACGTTCAAAAACATCTTAAGATTCTAACTTAGGTTGCATGAAATGACAATGCATGCTTGCTTTTCCAATTAGTTTTAGGACTAGTCAAATGGCACCGTGGTGTCGATCAGTGACTGTTCTCGGCACATAAATTTGATTCTTCTGCAAGTTTCATGACTCAAATGATGGGTTGAAGAAACAATAATCTTGAAATTAAGGTCTGTTTGGCTTGAAAACATTTTCTTTTGATACAATTAATTACTAAATTTTATTCCTTTGCAAGTTTTATGACTCAAACCATGGACTGAATTAATGATATTCGCGAAATTAAGGTCTGTTTGGCTTGAAAACATTTTCTGTTCATACTATTAATTGCTAAACTACCATTTACTTTAATTGTTTCTTGTTTTCAAATATTCGTATAAACGTAAAACAACTTTTTTTCCTACTGTAAGAATATTTGAAAACAGGAAACGAAGTGAAAACAAAGGACAGTTTCAAAATTAAAAATGAAATGACAACAGAGAACATTTTCACAAACCCCCTAAACGTTAAACAAATTTCTGGCACATACCTTATCGTTCTCAATCATGATAACAAACACAGGCCCATCCTGCCCACAATCAGGCTTGTAAGAATATGGACAATTCTCAGCATGCGAAGGGAACTTGCAAGGTGGCTTGATTGAATCGACATATCCAACAGAAGTAGAATCTTTGCTCATTGTTTCACACTGCCAGGTGACAACCCATCGAGCCCACTCAACCATCTGAAGCACATAAGAAGAATGCTGACAGTGATCTTCCTTGTACCTCCAATGAGCTGCAAATCCAAATTCAGCTTGTAAATGCATATCTTTTGTTCGAACTTGTACTTCGAGGGGAACCTTGCCTTCACCCATCACCACAGTGTGGAGAGATTGATACCTGTGAATCACAAAATGTAAATCAGATGATATAGGGACAGTAACTAGCAAGTGCACACAACCATTATTGAGTTGAGCTACAACTTACCCATTGAACTTGGGGCAACATATGTAGTCTTTCAGTTTTCCAGGTACCTCGGACCATAACTGGTGAACAACTTTTAAGGCTTTGTAACAGTCTTCCTCCTTCTCAACAATCAAGCGCAGCCCATTAATGTCATGGATATCATCTATGGTTAGTTTCTTCCTGCAAATATGAGACAAATGATTAATTGAGAATTTGAAGTCTACAAATAATACAGTGTACCGTGTCGGGTTAAGACGATGCTATACTTTTCCATCAGAGTTTTATATTTAAACCAGTTTATGTCATTCATAGTTTCATTCACATAAATATTACCATGCAATTGTCCCACCCTCTCATCTCAAATGACCCAAAAGGCAATTTTGATGTTCCAGTGAGTTTATAGGAAAGATTGCTTGAAGTTTAAATACACTAAGAGAAATTCCGAGTAAAAACGTTGATTTTTTTTCCATTTTTCAATTCACATGTAACAGAGGGATGTTAAATAAGCGGACAGCCAAATAAAAGAGGGAAAGGTAAACATACTTTAACATTTTGCAATAAATGCTATACAAGCTCTTATGCCGCCCAGAAATCACATGATAAGATATGCATTCATCTTTAAGTGCTTGCTCTAATCTCTCAATTGCAGAAGCAATCATTGCATCATCATACGATTCCACAAGCTTTGACGAAAGCTCCATGTGCTGCACTGGGTTGAGATGCTTAAAACATAAATTCTCTAATTGTTCCTTCCAATTAGATATTCCTAAGCGATTGGCCAAAGGTGCAAAAATCTCCAAAGTCTCCTTTGCAAATCTCTGCTGCTTGGCAACCGGTAATGCATCTAGAGTCATCATATTGTGTAATCGATCTGCCAATTTAATTAGGACAGCTCTTGCATCTGCCATGGCAAGGAACATTGTATGCAAACGGTCAGCTTCAACAGATTTGCTAGCTGTATTATTGTCTCGAGCCAGCTTGCTTAAGTGACTCAGTTTAGAAACCTAAAATGACATAACAATCAGTTAGATTCTTGAAGTGACAAACTACAAAAAGCATAAGTGAAATACACATAGCTATATTTTCCCAGATCAAATTACACTTAACCATTGCAAATTTTCAAAGGCTTGTGTTTAGACATAGTTCTAGCAGACAAATTACACTCAACCATTGCGATTAACACCAGATCTAAAGCATAGAACTTAATAAGTTTAATTGTAAAGGCAGCTTCAAATGTCAACTAAAAACATGCAGATCAAAAGCATCAAATTCCATTATCATAATCTTAATTATTGACTAAAAACCAAACAAATTCCTCACCCCTTCAACTAAATCAGCAACGCCAGCTCCAAACGTCCCAAATATATAATCGTAAGTGAGAAATGCATCGTCAAGAGTATCATGCAAAAGCCCTGCAACTACAACAGTCGAATTCGCACCAATCAAAGCCAGTAACACAGCAGTTTCCAAACAATGCTGCAAATAAGGATCCCCACTAGCTCTCATCTACAAAAAAGACAAACAAACAATTCATTTAAACCATTCAAACTCAAGAAGAAAAAAAACACCAAACTCACAAATCACACATGAAGCTCAACTCACCTGGCCTCTATGTGCTTTCTCAGCTTCAAAGAAAGCCTTAATAACAAACTCTTCACAAAAGATCTTGTGTCTCAACTGAGCACTCATCAACAACTTCTTAGCATAAGGCTCAAACTCAAAACCAAAGCAAGGCTCCACAAAAGTATCTTCCAAATTAAAAGTCAACTCATCAACAACTCCAGAAGAAGAACTACCATCAAACCCAACACCACCGCGAACAACATTAACACCAGCAGAATCAAAATAATCCAAACAAGAAGAACCCAAAGCACTCCTCACAAACCCATCAAATAACCCACCACTACCACTCCTCATCGGACGAAATGTACCCATACTACTACTGCACGAAACTGGACACTGAAAAACAGAAACTGGACTCTGAATCTGATGATGATCCCTCTTCCATGATCCACCGAATTTGTTCGGAGAATAAGAAAACGAACTACTCAGCTCCTTCAATTCATCATCTTCACCGCCGCCGGAAAAGCTTGAAGTTAACGGAACATGTTTCACCGCCGACGGAGATGAGAATAAAAACGAAAGACCTCCCATCACCGGCTTCGTCGACGTCGATGCCGTCGCCGTCGACGCCGGTGATGAAGATCTAGATCCTAATTCGAAATCATAAGAAGCGTGAGTATTAATCTGACATGGATGCGGTGTTGAACATACACTACTCGGTGGACTCGCGTATAAAGCTATAGTTGAAACCGCCATGAAACTATAACCTTCTTCTTCTTCTGAATTTTCTTCTTTTTCAATTTGGGAATTAGGGTTCCTAATTCCAAGCTCAAGAACCAAAATAAATGTTTTTTTTTCACTTTTAGAAAACTAAGAAGAAGAAAAGAATAACTCAATAATTAGATTTTTTTAATATTTTTAATTTGTAAGCTGTAATGATTTTTAAGTGATTCAGCTACAGTTATGATTGAAACAAAGGAAAAGTATTCTGTACAGAAGGAAAAATTTGGGGATGGAAATTGTTTAAGGAATTTAATTTTTTTTCGTTTCTAATAAAAAATGGGAGAATAGTTAATTTATATAGATAGAGATATATACAAATTATTGTTCAAAGAAATGGAAGGTGGGTGATGAAAAGAACCCTAAATAGAGACGAATTTACAAAAGGGGGATCCTGGATTTTAAGGAAAGAGAGTCAAACACGCTTTGAGATGGAAGCACGGAAGAGAGAGTAGTAAATTGAGAGATTTCTGAGAAATCAGCAGAATATGTCTTGTTGTTTGTTTTAATTTGTCGAGGAAATTCTTGTTTATGTGATTGTTTTGAAAAGAAGGAATGGGTAAGGAGGAGCCAGAGAAGGGGTGGAGTATCAAATGACGATTTTAACCTCAAAACTTTGTGGGAATACCAGAAAGAAACCAGCACAAGTTGCGATGCTTCGAGAGCTTAATTTAGGATTACTAGTTTTTATAGTTTAATGTTTGCTGTCAGATTTTATTTTGATTCGTTGATTATTAATTAATTAGCCTAAAGTTGAGTATGTTGCAATGTTCGCATAGATATTTATTTTTGTTCCCCGTTTCGTTGGGCAAGGTCACTCCATTGAATCTAGACGCTGTCTGTGGTGAAATTAAGGCCAGAAATAGCGGAATAAAGATTTTTATATAATAATATTGTTTTGGATAAATCACAACTCATTTCATAAATCTTTTTATAATTACACAACATGGTAAATACTCATAACTTTATATATCGTGAAATTTTAAATAATATTTAATATAATAATTTTATAATTTATCAATTGAATTAAAATTTAATAATTATTTAATAAAATTTATTATTCACTTTAGACCACGCGTATATTTATTGTTTACTTAAGTTATGTGTATTTGAAAAAATGACTATAATTAAAGAACACATATTGGAAGAAAAAAAAACTTTATTATTATCCTTTAATAATTATTGTCCCCTAAATAATGTAATGTTTTTTTGGTGTTTTTCTTTCTATTGGTTTAAGTTATTATGCGTGTCAATTATTACTTTTTTCAAATATTATTTTTATTTTTTATTTTTTAAAAAACCACTATTTTTTCATTTTCAAAAACAAAATAATAATTACTAAATTATTTATATTAATAAAAAAAATTATATTTGTTTAAACATTGTCCTTAAGTGATATTTGTCAAACTTGCTAAAATATTATTTATGTTTTATTGTACTGTATGGATAAAAATATAATTTATGTTTAATTGCAATTTTAGTCATTCTATTTTTATTAATTCATGAAATTGATCTATTTATTTAAAAAGTCGATAGTTTTTGTCTATTCCTCTAATTTTTTTAACTAAAAAATAATGACGTAAGATGTTTTAAATAATGCGACATATGATAAGATGATATATAATAATTAATACATATGAAATTGGAATAAAACATGGTAAAAACTTATATTTCAACTTCAGAAATTTTTTATATTTTTAATTTAATGATATATAAATAATTAATGCATCTATATAGTTCTATATCATAAAATTGTATGTCACGTCATTAAAAATATGTCAAACCGTTATTTTTTTAGTTCAAAAATATAAGAGAGTGACCAAAACTGTCAACATTTAAAATAGGGGACCAATTCTGTGAATTGATGATAATAAATAGACCAAAACTGCAATTAAATATATAATTTATTATTAGTATAATTTGTCTCCATGCAACGCACAAGTTACACACTAATTTAATTTAATTTTTATGCTAAATTAAATTTAAGGAGAATGAATGATGTTTTAATCTAAAATAGAAAAGACCAAAAAAAATTATCAATTACTGATAAAAAGAGATTTATGTAAAGATATATTAAATTAATTATTTAAAAACATTAATATAAAATAAATATGTGAGTAATATTTCCAAAAATGTTAAGACAAATATAAAAAATTAAATTTATAATACATAACATATTTCCAAACAAACAACGTCGCATTAAAACGACAATATAAAAAAAAACAAAAAACAAATTAAAATTTGGTAAAAATTATTTTTTAATAAGTTAATAAAAACGATTTGGAATAATATATTCCAAAATAAATAAATAAATCCTAAACTACTCTTTTATGGAGGAAAAAGAAAATAAAATTGGATATTGTTTTAGAGTGGCTGTAGTAGCTTAATGAAATTAAACTTAGAGTTTATAAAGACTAACCTATTTGCTAAAGAGTTTACTTTATGAAAGATGATAAATATCCATAAAGTAGGCAGATAAAAAGATGGCAACAAGTTTGAAGGGATCTCATCAATAAATAATCAATGCGAGTGGGGAGGCAATAACTTATCAATACATTGCGTAATTGATGCGCGAATTAAATCAATTGCCACTTTCTTATTCTTATCTTTTAGAACCGAAGTTACTTGCAAAATACACGTCGATAGTATAATAAATTAAGTGATTGAAATTTACTAGAACTCCCCTCACTCTTAATCTAGTGATTTTTTTAAATCTATTGGTGTTTATTTAAATGACAGCATAGTCAATATTTTCACTTAATAAGTAGAGACTAATCGTTGTTACTTAGATAAATATTTAGTTTTTGTTTAAAAAATTATCCGAGGCTTCAATAGATTTATAGCGTTGAATTTGGCAAACAATTGTCTTAAATATTTTTTAATTGTATTTTCTTCGTCAAATGTGGTGTTATTTTAGTTACATTTAAATTTCGAGTTTTTCAATTACAATAATATTTTCAATTTGAATTTCGAGTTTGTCAATCACAATAATATTTTCAATTTCTTGAAATCAATGCCTATAGTGATTATAACCCCCTTTTTCTTGTTGCAATTTGGTGGACATGGAGAGCTAGGAATTCCATTTGTATTGGTAAGAATCTTTTTTGATTTTCAAGTTCACTTTAGTTGTTCATTATCTAAACTCTTTAATTAGAAGTTGTTACTACTCATACTCATTAGAGAGCTTAAGATTGTGTCTTAACATAATTATACGTAATATGTTACAATATTTAATGTTGATGACAATGCTATTGGAAACTCTAGTTTGAGTGAGATATGGAAATGACGATTGAATTATTTGTTTTCATGGTCACGTTGACTACAGTAATAACATTTATGTTGAATTATTAGCCATTTTGCATAGGTTTTAAATTACTTGAAAATTAAGAACTCTTAATCTTATTTATTATTCATAGTTCCTTCTTGCTATAAAGTTAATAAATGAAATGGTTGAACCATTTTACGTGTTCGCTACTATTTTGCACGACATTAAACTTTAATTTAGGAGAAAATGGAGTGTGAAGTTGCAATTAGGGGCGGGAATAGGGCAGACAGACCAGATATTGAAAAAGTGTTTGGAAATGGAGTAACTTGTCTTTTTTCTTCTATTATAAAAAAAAAAAAAAAAAAATCAAGTAATTGAACTTAAGATAGTAACGAATGTTAACTAAAAATGAATCATTTAAGAGAATCTTAATTTTAAATTTTAGTCAAAAGAACTTTTGATAAGTCAACAATCAAACTTTAGTCTCTTTTACCGAATTTCAAATTACTAAAATTATATTTTTAAAATAAAAGGGTTAAAGAAAAATGATATAGTATACTATTTTTGTATTGAAGTCATAACTTTTATGTGAAAAAAAATACAAAAGTCATAAATAAGTAGTTGAAGGTTCATAAAATAAATAATTAACAAAATTACTTGTTTATTCCTTAACTAATAATTATTTTTGTTGACTTTGATTTTTCAATACTCTTTGACAAACAACCTATATTTAAACAGACATAACTACATAAGTATTTATGATTTTTTTTTTTTATTTTGATTTGTAGTGGGGTCTTCGTCTAATCATTTTTTAATTTTTAAGAACCATCCACAATTCAAATGTGATATTTAATCTGAGACTATAAGATTCTCTAATATATTTATTTGTCTACAAATATAAAAACTTTTTCTAAATTTCTAGATACATTTATTACTCTTATAAAAATATATTTTTTATTTGTACTATCAAATTATCTTATCATATGAAAAATTAACATTAAATACATCTACACAAAAAGATAATTTAGTAATAGTCTTACACAAATTATATGTATTTAATTTGTTTTAGATAAAATAAAGAAAATTAAAAACACTTAACTATTTTCCAACAAATGAAAATGTATATATTTGAATTGTACATATCTATTATTTTTTAGAAAAATAATTAGTTATATTAATTTTAATAATAAAATAAATTTTATTTATTAATATACAATTAATATTAGTTAATGAAAACAGTTATATAAATTGAAATACATATATTAAACGAGAATAAAGGACATACGTATAAATTTGTTTTATATTAACATTTAATTAAAATCGAATAAGTAATAATTTTGTCCAATTAAAATTAAGTAGTAGTTTTTTTAAGAAAAAAACACAGTTGCAATATATGTAAAGATGACAAGATAATTGGTTATTATTAGTGCCACAATATAAAATTACTTTATGTTTTAAGTGGATAAGCATTCCAAATAATAAACCGGTGGTATATTAGTGTACAACTTTTAAGCAATAGCAACAATGTAGTTTGCTAGGTGTGTAAGTTGAAGTTGGAGATGTAGAAGTAGAAGTAGAAGAGGGGTATTGATGGAAAAAATAGAAATAGTTGAGTTGGTGATCATCGCTCATATAGTCATCCTCATCTAGAAGGGTGTAATGTATGTCCACAACAATAGGGAGGAGACGAATTTGAGATTGTGGACCATTTAGTTTTGGAGTTTTTTGCTCTCGACCAAAACTTGTTCCTGATTTGTGAGTGTGTTTTTTAATGTTAGATTCAGTTTCATGCGCTGTCAGCAAGTTTAATGGACACGTGGTCTTCAGTGACGGCTATTGTAAGTCCACACTTTCCCGAAGAATCTTCTCTCGTGTTCTTGTTCTACCCACGGTCACACTCCAACCTGTTACACTCTTCCCACGTGCACTACCGACTTGGTTGTGCTGGACTGAGCTAACTCCGAGTCCACTCGGCTCCGATGATTATACTATGCATTTTTACATTTATATCTATTATTTTTTTAAGATATATGAAAATATAATTTTATTTTTTTAATAATTATAATAAATTTTAAAATTAATAGTTTCATAAATTTTAAATTTTCGAAATAAGGATTACATTTCGAAAAATTAGAATGTTTTGAAAATTTTCAAATATGGAAAATTTTGAAATTTTTCTATTTCGAAAATTCTGAAAATTGTCATTTTAAAACTTTAGAAACTTTCGAATATTTTAGAAAGAAGGGTAAAAAATGAGAAGTTAAAAAAATTAAAGATTTTATAAAAGACAAAATTATATTTTTCACGTTGATTAAAGGATGAAAGATTTAGATGTAGAAGTGCAAGATATAATCATTCTTAGCTCCCGCCGATTCTAGTGGGAACTAGATCTCAATTCCTCATTTTAGTGTCAAAAACTAAAATATTATTTTAGTGAATAACATATTGACACACAATTTAACATTTTTATGGGAATTTACATTCTCACATGGAAATTATAGTAAGTTATCTTTATCTTATAAATATTTATACATTAGAATAATTTTTTCTCACCCTTCTTACAAATTTGAGTATACTCGTTTTTAATTTATGTATTTTTGAAATGTATTTTATAGACTTGAAACAAACACGTGCACAAAACTAAGCATAGTGCAGTGGTAAGACATATTAATTTAACGATGAAAATAAATTTATACATGATTGTAAGATTTACTTGATTGTTCACCATAAAATTGGTCTATTACTAATACTTTGTCTACAATAATTAATTTATTGTAAAAAAGTAATTGTTTTAAAATAATAGTCATTTGTGATATTATGAATTATATTTTTTTAATTGCATCATCTAATTAATATTATATGTATTATTCTCAATTTAATATATATTCTATTTTATATTTTTTTTATAATAATAAATACATCAATATTTAATAAAAGTAATTTAGTAAATATATTATACATTTCATCTCCTATATACACATTTTGTTAACCTATGTGAGATATTTGAATAAATAAATTATTATGAAATCCAAATAGTATTATGGTAAATTTGTAATTTATGATTTGAAGTTTGAAAACAAACAACCTCATAAAAGTCAAAACACCCCTTAATCTTATTTAACAACTTCACATCGATGAAAAACTTATTCATTAATTATAAATGCATTTTTATTATAAAGTAGAAGATACTGAATTAAAAGTAATGTGTAGATTAATTAAAGAATACAATTGAAAAAATATAATTATTAAAAATTGAAAGTTACATTCCTTTTGAAATTACTTTTTAGTAAACAATCTCGTATTTGAAGTTTGGTTAAGTATAATACTCAACAACCAATAATTTAAAGTCACATAATTTTTAAATTTTTTTTAAGTAGTTTAAATTTTGTATTTATTTTACTATGTAAAATACTAGAACCCGCCTTTTTATATGAGTATCAAGAATTTATATTACTGTTTTACAATAAATATTACTTTAGCAAAAAATAATTATTTAAAAATTAGTATCATTTTTAATTTTGAGTATAACTTTAATTATTTTTCAATTATACCATCTAATTATTAATATGTACACTATTTTTAAAGTATCCATTTTACTTTATATTTACGATAGTAAAAACTAAATTATAATTAACAAGAATAATTTGAAAAAATAATTATTTTTTTATTCTAATAATTGTATTTCTTAATATGTATAAAAAATCTTAAACCTTAAATGATATTTATTTTAAAAATGAAGATAATATTTTTTTTCAAATTATTCTTATTAATTATAAATAATTAGTTGTTGTAAAAATTGGTTTTCACAATTTAGTTACACTAATAAGTTCTATCATTGTTGTAAAAATTAGTTACACAATTTAATTAAGTAGGCTATTTCAAAATTTCTTATCCCATGGGTGAAAAACAATAAACTTTTTATATATACATGGTGTTAGCCATCCTCAATTATGCATGTGATTTTGCTTCACACAAAGCAATCACCAAAACGTGCAAGTCACACAACACAAGTATGCCTAAAGATTGATTATGTGACACGATGGATTTTGATTTGTAGTTTGCATTCACGCTACGCATGCATTATTAATTTATTATTAAATGTTAATTAGTTAATTAATTAATTAATTTCTAATAGTGATTAGGAAATTAAGATAGTGACTGCTACGGTACTATCTTCAGGGTAAGCCTTCCTGTGCTAGGAATGAAAAACTAACTTACTAAATGACAAATAAATTAAAAGTCAGCTAGCAGCTTTAAACTTTGACAAATTCACATTTCTTTTTGATTTTTGAAGATTACTACTTCTTTGGTCCCAACGGGTTAAGCAGATTCATTTAATAATTTTTGTCACTACTACTAATTTCTAAGAACTTGCATTCTACGTAATGTGCTCAAACTCATCTCGGTGCTTTGTCCAACCGAAAAAGCACATGAAAAGTAGGTTTATATGCAAGTAAGAATATAATAATTATTTTATAAAAAAATAATATAATAATTATTCATGTAAAAACTATAATAATTGTTACATTTCATTATTTGAATTATAATATACTTTAAAAATGATAAAGATACATTTATTCAGGACCGACCTAATATATGGAGGTCTAAAATAAATGTTATAGTAAGATTTTTTAAATAAAAAATAGCACAAAGCTTATAAAAAATAAAAATAAAAATTAATTATTGGTGCATTTAAGTTTGAATCGGAATCACGACGAATGTGACATCCTTATCTTGATCCATTGAGTCAAGTGAACATGCTTCTATAACTAATTTGTAATATCATATATTCATAACTAAATTAAATTTTTTGAAGTATATTTTGAATCTTAAAACTCTAATTTAAAATGTTTGACCATTAGGTCAGTCTTATTGTCGATTCATTATATCTCTTTTACAGTTCGACAATAGTTCGACGTCAATTAGTTATTGAATAAGTTCGATTATAGTTTCCTGTGAGGAAAAAATTCAACTACTCTGTCTAATAACAATATGAGTCGAGATGGAAAAAAATAATAATAATAATAATAGAAAAAAGTGGTTAGGATTTTAGTAGAATGCAATTAGATGGTAATAAAACAAAAGTTATAAAGTAAGACGGAAATAAAAAGAGTTATAAAGAGGATAAATATTAGAGGTTAAAATGATTAAACTTTCTTCAAATTTACAATGCATTAATAAGAAACTTGGAGTGTCAATCAAAAATGAAAACATTTAATGAAATGTATTTTCTTGAACAAATCAACTTTAGGAAAAGAGGACGAAATAAACAGTAAAATAATGTTTTCACGTTGAAGGTGATGCTGAGTGAAGCGACAATCAATCTCGATGTGTTTGATAAATTCATGAAAGACCGAGTTATGTGTGGAACTCTTATTATCGCAGTACATAGTAGTCGGTCTAGGAAGAGAGACACATACATATAAAATAGTAACCTAACATAACAAATTATTTCAATAATTGCGGTTGTCATAACACGATACTCAATTACAAAAGAGCGATAACATCATGCACTGTAGTAGGAAAAACAATAAACTTACTAACAACATGGATTACATAAGTAATATCAAGCCTTGTAATAGTAAGGTAAACCAAACTTTCAACCAAAGTACAATACAAAGTGAGATTTGATAGAAGAACTCTATTAGCGGGAACGTAATTTACATTCAGCTCAAAATGACAATATGATGCTTGAGCGTTAGAGAGGTGAAATTGATTAAGAATGTTGACAATTAACTTACATTAAGAGAGAATATATCATCTAAGAGAGTAGGAAATGTTGGGGTTGATTGCAAGTCCCACATCCCTTAGTGTGGGAGAATAAGGAGAAGGCCAAGGCTATATATTGGGTTTTGGTCCTTTGTTTTCAAATGCACCAGTCAGCAATAGCACTTTAAGCTTGTATCTGACTTAGTTTAAATATTTGCTTTGTAAGAGTGTGGTTGTATTGGGGTTTCTGGGGTGTGAGTGAGAGAAGTCTATGTGTTGTAACAATTTTCACATAGTATTAATTCTCTGGTTGCCGGTTTAGGCAGCGGCCATGGTTTTTTCTCCGGTTTTGGAGTTTCCACGTTATATTCTTGTGTTGTGATTGTGTCTTAATTCTTTTTAACTTATGCTATTTTTCCCAACAACTGGTATCAGAGCCAGGTTCGAAGGTTCGGTAGGATAATTTTTCTTAGTATGCTCTATGGTTGCAGCTTTGTCTGGTCTTCCACCTATTTAAGCGTGTCTGTTGTAATCCACCTCTCTTTCCTGGGAACTTACCTGGTGCACAGTTTACTGTCTGCGTGCAGCTGCTATGTCTACAATCAGAATTACACAAGGCGTTGAAAGGAAACACTTCCAACATGGAGGCCGACAAGTGGGAGGAACTAGATTTGAGAGCTGCAAGTGCAATTCGTCTGTGTTTGGCAAAGAATGTTCTTGCGAATGTGCAGAATCTGTCATCAGCCAAGCAACTCTGGGAGAAGCTTGAAGGGTTATATCAGGCTAAGGGCATCTCAAATCGGTTGTTGTTGAAAGAGCAATTCCACAATCTGCGCATGGATGAGGGTACGAAAATCTCTGATCATCTTAGTACTTTGAATAATATTGTCTCTGAGTTGGAATCTATCAAAGTTGAGATTGATGATGAAGATAAAGCGTTAAGGCTCATTTTGTCCCTTCCACCTTCCTATGTTCATCTTAAACCTGTTCTGATGTATGGAAAGGAAAGTTTGAGTTTTGAAGAAGTTGCAACTAAAATTATTTCTGAAGAAAGGAGAATGAAAAATGATGAAAGCACTTCATCAAGCTCAATGTTGCTGACTAGAAGTGGGGCTAATGGGAAGAAGATACATGCAAAGAATTTGGTGTGCTGGGAGTGTGGAAAGCCTGGGCATGTGAAGAGAAATTGTCCAGGTAGAGCAGTATCTGAAAAA
>NC_021166.2:56957228-57057925 GCF_000331145.2 Cicer arietinum | reverse complement strand
CACCTCTCTTTCCTGGGAACTTACCTGGTGCACAGTTTACAGTCTGCGTGCAGCTGCTATGTCTTATTCAAGTGTTATGAAGTTTGACATAGAGAAGTTTGATGGAAGAATCAACTTTGGCTTGTGGAAAGTACAAGTCAAGGATGTGCTTATACAATCAGGATTACACAAGATGTTGAAAGGAAACACTTCCAACATGGAGGACGACAAGTGGGAGGAACTAGATTTGAGAGCTGCAAGTGCAATTCGTCTGTGTTTGGCAAAGAATGTTCTTGCGAATGTGCAGAATCTGTCATCAGCCAAGCAACTCTGGGAGAAGCTTGAAGGGTTATATCAGGCTAAGGGCATCTCAAATCGGTTGTTGTTGAAAGAGCAATTCCACAATCTGCGCATGGATGAAGGTACGAAAATCTCTGATCATCTTAGTACTTTGAATAATATTGTCTCTGAGTTGGAATCTATCAAAGTTGAGATTGATGATGAAGATAAAGCGTTAAGGCTCATTTTGTCCCTTCCACCTTCCTATGTTCATCTTAAACCTGTTCTGATGTATGGGAAGGAAAGTTTGAGTTTTGAAGAAGTTGCAACTAAAATTATTTCTGAAGAAAGGAGAATGAAAAATGATGAAAGCACTTCATCAAGCTCAATGTTGCTGACTAGAAGTGGGGCTAATGGGAAGAAGATACATGCAAAGAATTTGGTGTGCTGGGAGTGTGGAAAGCCTGGGCATGTGAAGAGAAATTGTCCAGGTGGAGCAGTATCTGAAAAAGACTTTGAGACAAGTGCTGGCAAGGTCTCCCTTGTTTTGGGAGATGATGGTGATCTCATCTAGAAGATAAAGTTTGCCCTTATGGTATTTCCGCTATACCATGAAAAAGGACAAGTTATTGCTAGCGGATTCAGAACAGCACACGGGCATTGGTTGACATTGATGCAAGGTGTGTGGTGATGTGTCGATGGCTGAAGAACTTCTTGGAAGCCAACATGGGAGTTGCACCATAAATTTCAGCAAGGTTTCGACATGAGAAAATTCTTGGGATGGTTTAGTTCCAAGTGAAGTGTACTTTTGATGGTGGAGTATGATTGTCAGTAAGACAATGGAAGCGAAAGCTGTAACTCTTACAATCAAGGTGGAGATTGTTGGGGTTGATTGCAAGTCCCACATCCCTTAGTGTGGGAGAATAAGGAGAAGGCCAAGGCTATATATTGGGTTTTGGTCCTTTGTTTTCAAATGCACCAGTCAGCAATAGCACTTTAAGCTTGTATCTGACTTAGTTTAAATATTTGCTTTGTAAGAGTGTGGTTGTACTGGGGTGTCTGGGGTGTGAGTGAGAGAAGTCTATGTGTTGTAACAATTTTCACATAGTATTAATTCTCTGGTTGCCGGTTTAGGCAGCGGCCGTGGTTTTTTCTCCGGTTTTGGAGTTTCCACGTTATATTCTTGTGTTGTGATTGTGTCTTAATTCTTTTTAACTTATGCTATTTTTTCCAACAGGAAATTCAATTCCTAATAATAAACAAAGAATGCCTAAATCATTCATCTTAAATTACTTGGCTAATTGTAATTTCAACTTATTAATTGCATCAACATCATCCATTGTAATGACCATATCACCAACATATAAAGAAAATTTGACACAACCATGGGAAGTGGACCTGAGAAACAAAGCAACGATCACTACAAAATCAAAGTGATGCAATGATAATAGAAAATTTCTCAAACCAAGTTGGAAGAGATTGTTTAAGACTATAAAGTGTCCTTTTCAATTCACACACTTGACCATGAGAACATAATTTTTTTCGTAATTCGCACCATATTGTTGAAAAAAACCTTTAAGAACAAGACAAATTGAGTAGCACTTAATTGACCAATCACGCTTAGTTTTGATTTTAAATACCCAATAAGACCCAATAACCTTTTATAGGTATAAGAGGTTCTAAAGACTATAATTTGATTTTTTGAAGCATAAAGTTCTTTTGCCTAAGCCTTTTGCCAAAGAGGATAAAAAATAACCTCCTTATAGGAATATTGCTCAAACAAATTGAGAACATAGATTAAAAAGAAGAAAAGGAAATAAAATTAGTGGAACAAATAAAATTAAGTAATTGACTAGACTTACGATCAAGGGGAGGATAATGAGGACGATGATCAACAATCACAATAGATTGTTGGATAGTTACAGTGGGAAAATGACATCTATATATGGGGTCACACTAGTATCGCCCCTGTAGTTTTCAAAATTACAATTAGAATGTCATCAAGGACAAAATGAGTAAGCTAAGACTTGGTATGAACATGAGAATATCAAAAAAGCTAGTAAAATGTATGTGCTCAAGAAACACAACATGACGAGGAACATGAAGTTTGTTACTCAAAAGATCATAACAACGATAACTCTTTTAACCCCTCTGTAATCAAGAAAAACACATATTGTAGAACAAGAAGACAATTTACTACTTTCTATTTGTGGACGAATAACAAAACAAGCAAAACTAAAGACATTTAAATACGAATAATCACGAACACAACCATACAATGCTTCAAAAGGAGACAGACCAAAGGTGACGAGTGACAAAAAATTATTAAGGCCCGGGTAACATCATAGATTCCTTCACCCAAAAATTGAAACTGACAACAAAAAGAAACTAAAATTTTCAACAATATGACGATGTTTCTTTTTTAACAAAATATTAAGCCTCAAGTTTCCCGGAACAAGCCTCTGTACCGGACAAGTTCAAAAAAGTTTTCCGGAATAGTGTTATGTACCGGAGAACTTCAAAAAAAATATTTTTCGGAAGATGCTTCTGTACGGAAAACTTGTATTCAAGTTCTCTGGAAGTTTAGAAAAAAAAACTTACTTTTGAGTTCCGGAACACCTGTATTATTTAAACGAGGGTAAAAACGTCATTTCATTCCTGATTTGGGGGTATAGGTATAATTAAGGGGTATGGGATAAAATTTTCCATCATAAACAAGTGACTCATATAATTAATTAGAATTATATTCACCATCTAAATCACAATAAAAACACTTTATAACATCATTATGTTGAGTTTTAACTATACCACAAAAAATATGATAAATGCTAAATAAACATAAAAACAATTTTTCATAAGATAAATCCAAAAAACAATGAGTATGATTGTTAATAAAAAAAGATATAATATCTAAATCACCTTTAATAAGAACTGGTGAATGACCTTAACATCATAATAAACTAAGTCAAAAGATACATTCGATATGAAAATATTTTACTCAAAGAGAAGTTAAAGTATTTTGGAGGTTTGCGACCATAACAATCCGAAATGTCACTAGTGTTCGACATTCATAAATAAAAATAAATAAAGGATTGCAAAAGTTAGTTGAAATTAGGTAGATCTAAGTTTTCAAAAATATTAATTGTTATTGAAGAATTAATTGTATATTCATTAGACAAATTAAGGAACAATAATGTAATGTGGAGTCAATCGTCAATTATAAAATGAATTTTATTTTATTTTTTGCAATTATTTTATAGCAAAGTATTATCGAATGGAGTATAAGAGGTCAATTTTTTTTGTCAGCACAAGAGGTAAAAAATAAGGGCATGTTTGATTTAGTTCTAAAAAACAGTTTTTTAGTTTTTTAAATCAAAAAAATTAAAAACTTATTTAAATACATAATTTTGTAAAACTGTTTCTAAAAATTATTTTTTATTTTACTCTTTTTAAAATGAAAAAATCAAAACACTTAAAATATATTTTGCTTTTCAACTTTTACTATTCATTTTTTGTACTCCAAACAAACGATACTAAAAAAAAACGCGGAAAACATGTCATTTTCATTAATGACATTCTTTGTAATTATTATATAGTCTACTTGTATGTTTTTTCCAACCAGTGATTTGTACACTTTAGTTGCATTCACATTTCACTATACCTTCAATTATAATAGATGCAAGTGTTCTCAAGCGTTGGAATAATAATGGGGTTTAGTTCAATTTATTTATTTTTTCCTTTTAAAATCTCATTTGCTTTTTAATTATTAAAACAATTTTGTTTGAAATTTTTTCAAATATTTAATATTATAATTAGCAAGTATACGATTTTTGATAAAATAGTAAAAATATTGAATCTACGATAGTTGTAATTTATTAGTCAATTAATTTAAAATAAATTAAATTAAAAAAGATTTTAGTTAATTTTAATTAAATTATAAAAAACTTATGTTGTAGTGCATTTGCGCTGTTAAAACATTTTTTCTCAATGAATCAATTGTGTATTAGTTGAATTATTATATTTCAAAAAATATATCTTTTTTTTATTTTTAACTTTTTATTGTTAAATATAAAAAATAGATTAGATTCAAATTAGTTTTTTTATTCTATCTTTAAAATTATTTTTAAAAAATTAGATTGCCAAACAACTTTTCTCTTTTTCTCTTCTCTAAAATAATTTTTGAAAATTGGATAGTCAAACGGATTTTATTTTTATAATCTTTTTAAAAATTCATTTTTAAAACTAATTTATAAAATAATTTTTAAAAACTAAAAATGAGAAGTGTTTCAAACAGTCCTAAGTATGTCTTTCTGTCTTTAGATTGGATACTTGTGTTTTTGGACTCAAACTTCATTGGGTTTTGGAGGTTGATAAGTAGGACCCATAAATGTAATATTATATATCTTTCTTGGATATTGTTATTTGCACCGCATATTTACTAATACAACCCATTTCTATTTGTGTTTCCCCCAATTGTCTCTTTTCGAAAATTAAATTTTGGCTTGTTATATTTAAAATATAATTAATTTTAAAATGGAAACAATAAGTATGAAATTGTGATTATTTACTTCCAGAAAGTTAATTCGAGCATCATTTCAAAATACAATTCTATTAAAATTTGAGATTAAATAATTTCTCGAAGGCACAATCACAATTCAAAAAATTAATTTGTGATATGTTTCTATCTCACAAAAATAATATTTTTTTTTCACCTTCTTTAACCTCAAATTAAAGAGCTTATGTTCTTACAATTACTAGAGATGCAAACACTTGTATAGATTTACTAATCTCAATAAATTTTAGTTCTATTTTAGATTTAACTATTGTTGAAGATTATTTTCTCTTTTTAAACATTTGCCTTAACAATGATGTAAAAAAAGCCTGTTTCCTTGCCAAGTTGACGTTACTCTCTAGTTTAATTTCCTTTTCAATCAAAACAAAAGAAATTAAATAGAAGTTTGAGAATGGTGTATTTCTGAAAGAAAAAAACATTGAAAAAAGCTTAAGGGGAGGTGTATAAGTAAAGATGCGTGTGAATAGAAATTATCGTCTTTCCTTTTCTACTAGGCTATTATAATTTTAGAGTGGCCATTTACACATTACATATTGCAAGTTTTGGAATTGGGCCAATGAGGCTAAATTTGAAGGAGGAACTAAAGTCCAACATATACAGCCCACTATATAACAACATCGTTGAGCTTGGTATATTTTATTTACTTCATAAAATTTAAACGTATAACTTGGTATAAAGAGAATAAATTAAAATTTTGTAGAAATGAATTATAAGAGAAAAAGTGGACTAAGAGAGAAAAAAAAAGTGTAAAAACAAAAAGTACATATGAAAAATAAGTATATTGGAAATGTGATTCTTTTGAGATCAGCTTCAAGTTTTTTAAAAACAAATTTTTAACTCCTATATCACATAAAAGATGGAGTTGGTGGTTCAGATTCAAAGAAGATTTATTTGAGGAATGAAAATGAAGGTAAAGAGTGGAAAACCAAATATTATTTAATTTTAGTTTGTGTTGCAGATAAAATATACAGATATTTCAACTATACGTTCGTTGATGGTTGCATATGTTAATCTAAAGGTATTTATACATATAGATACTTGAATATGTTAATAAAATTATATAAATAAGAATACATATTAGTATTGAGAAGTGTTATCGGCGCTTAATTTTCATAACTCGTTTTATCATTTACTATGTTATTAAGTAAATTTAATGTGGGTCCTACATTTTAAAAATGACTTATATAAAATTGTAGGACTCATGAATTAAATCGAATGAAAGAGTGACTCTAAGTGTTGCTAACATTTTTTATTAGCATAATCTATTAATATTTTGATGTGTTAATATTTTTCAATATTATTAAAAGAGGAGAAGGAAATTATAAGTATAATTAATTTCTTTAAACAATTAAAAAAAAAAAGTACCCATGGACATTTGTATATAGATATTTATGTCGCGCATATACATAGTAATATAAGTGGAGACAAATAATATTTTTATCTAATAAAATAGATAATGGATGACTACTATATGAGGTATTTTATATAATAATAATAATAATAATAATAATAATAATAATAATAATAATAATAATAATAATAATAATAATAATAATTCAATGAGGGTTTGAAAGAGTAATCCAATGAGGGTTGACAGAGTGACTAAATATTTTTACTTGCATTATCTCAAATTACAGAAGTAGGTAATTTTCTTTAAATTTATACTTATTAAAAAATTTATTTACGAAATTCTAATAGTTTGGTATAGTATACTTATTGAAAAGTAGGGAAGCATATTCACACTGTCCTTGTGAAACATATTCTCAAAGGAAAGTGAGTTTCCTCTGTGTTTCAACAATTTCCCTTTTTCCTTTCCGTCATTGTGAAACATCCAGCAGAGGCACCCTTAAAAGAACAAATGTCAAGTAAATGGAATTTATAGAAATGCAGAACATACATACATGCATTTTGGAATTTAATCCCATTGTTACAGAAGAAAATAAGACACTAAGTAAATAGATAAATTGATCTCAAAATTGTAATAATTGGTTAAATTAATTTTTATATTTCGTAAATTAATAAATACATCTTAAAATTATAAAAATGTGACACATAAATTACATATATGATTTTTTTACGTTAATTTCGTATCAACATCATTTTTTCAAAATCAATTTTGCTTATAAATATTGGTCAAATCGAAGACAAATTTGTCAATAATTCTAACTGTGGATTGACTAATTAGTGAAATTTTAGTTCATCAAATGTCTAAGATTGGCAGGAAGATGGATAGTATATTTTGTGACTACATTGATGATAGACCAAAAATATTTAGCAACAAATAAAAGTTTAGATAGTGATATTTTGAATGATATTTTTATAAATTTTTATATATATGTGTGTGAGTATCGGTCGTATAGTCGTGGGTTTGAACTACATTTTATTAAATTATCTAAAATCAAGTCTTGCAATTTTCGTGATTGACTTCAATCGATTTTTGTATCAGTTTAGTTGGATTTCAGTTAGTGAAAACTTACGGGTTATTCGTGTGAGTTGTTCAGAGGATGAATTGTTTATTTCTTATTGAGATGTTCATTTTCTTTAATTTTTTGTTTTAATTTATTTTCAAATTCATTTATTTTATAAACATTTTGGGTTGTCGATGCTTGAGTAAATTTTTATTATACAATTCATTTAATTTATCATACCGACGATGTAATGACTAAGTAAGACCAATATATTTACTCTAAAAGTTTGATGTTTGTAATTTTAAGGATCAATTTATTTATTTATTTATCATTTATTATTAGGGTGCCAATTGCGAATAAGAAATTCCAAATTTTCTCACTTGAGTAATTAAAGTATTAACAATCGAATAAAAGTTTTATTTTTATTTTCTTTTGTCTGAATTATCGATAAAAGTTATTAATGAAGTAGACAATATGCAAAATTTTATCAATATTTTTTAAAATGATGTAATTTATATAATCTAAATTATTACCATATATTTTCTGGTAACTAATGTGTAGTCCGTGTCAAACACAAAATATATTATTGTTTAACTATATTTGTTTATTTATTTTAAGTTATTTAAAAATATTTTATTTGTGTGTAATATTATATTATGTCAAACACATGTTTAGCTACTGTCTCCATAAAGTTTTCCTTGGAGTTATTTTGAAGTTACTTTTTGAATACATTTGATTTATGCAACATTTATGTGATCATATAATAACATAATTATTAATTGTTATATTTTAATTTAACGTTATGTGTATAGTATGTTAGGTCGGATGTACATATATTAAATGACTAAATATCATACTATTTATAATTTTATATAAATAAAAAATAGAATAAATAACAAACTATCACCAAATTCAACATCTAAGTTGAGATATAATTTGAAGTTTCGAGGTTCTAGTCACGTACAAGTATATTTTGTATTTCTAATAAAAGTACCACATACTAATCTAATACAAGTTGAGATAAAATATAAAATATCTACACACATATATATGATCAATATAAATAATTTGTACATTGTCAAGTAATCATAATCATTAAATCACTAGAGATATTTGACTTTTATTATAACTGTTTCTCTAAAGACATGTTTATGAAAAATTAGGATATATTGACCGTGTAAAACTTTTAACATTCACAATGCATAACAATTAAAGTCAAATAAATATATATTAAGATATAATTTGATCCATCTATAAAACTTGTGCTTTATCAATTTATATGCATAAACAATTTGGATGTTTGTTGATTTAAAATTTGTTAAAGTTAAATTTCAAGTCGTTGAAAATTTGATTCTTATTCACC
Organism: Cicer arietinum; assembly: GCF_000331145.2. Taxonomy (NCBI): domain Eukaryota; kingdom Viridiplantae; phylum Streptophyta; class Magnoliopsida; order Fabales; family Fabaceae; genus Cicer; species Cicer arietinum. Next base: position 57,049,323 of record NC_021166.2, on the reverse strand, counting down.
TTTATAAGTCATACATAAAAAGCAAAAAAGAGAAGAAAGAAAAGCTTGTTGAGAACATATGTTCATATTAATTTGGTTTGCTCCCCAAAAGATGATCACCGTAAGACGAAATTGCAAAGAAATGAGGCGAGAATGTGATAAAGCACAACAAAACAAAACAACTAAAAAAGATAGCTTCTAATTAATGACTACACTTTATTTTATGTATGAAATGGAACGTCGAAAAGAATTAATGTGTGCTGTGATTGAATATCATTCAAAGTCAATTACGACGGGACCCAACCAAGGTCATTTTTTCAGATAACCTATGTCACACCTCTAACAAGTGCTACGTGATTTCCATTTTCCAATCATATTATTAAAACTTTATTTTTTTTTTTCAACCGTAATTTGTAGGGAATAATCTATCCGTTAAAAAGAAATCCAACTACTAAGTCATAATTTTCAAGCGCAATTATTTCATTAAGCCATTAGATAAAAAAATAAAAAAATTAGTCACGTTGTGATTTTCACAAACCAAGAATTTAAAAAAAAAAATAATAATCAATGTCGATAATTAATTGTTATGAAACGACTATCATAATCCATATGCACATATGTAGAAGATTAATTGAAGCTAATGAGTGACCCTTTGATACATATTTAAAAAAGTTTATATATAACAGATATAATACTATATTTATTAAATTGTGGTTGTTAAATATTAATTTATTCATTATTATCATAAATATAAAGTAAAAAATATTGATTTGGAAGTGATTCTATCAATAAGAGGTACCATTAAAAAACAATTATATTAAAAATTGAAAAAATAATTTATTTTAAGATAATTTTTTTTTAAAAAAAATAGATCATTCATTATAGAATAGAGGTATATTATAACTAAATATAAAAAAATACATCAATACATAAATGATATATGTTAAATACATTATATATAACTATCTATCTTTTTATTATTATATTCAGAGATTTAACTTGTTTTTTACTTAATTTTTGCACAAAAATAAAGAACATAAGAATCGATCGCATATCCTATTTCTCACTTTATAAAACTTTACTCTGAGATAAGATCCTCTCTAGTTCTTTCCCTCCTATTTAAGTTGAAGTTTCTTGTTTTTTCTTTTTTGAAAAAGAAAGGGTCAAGCCCCAAAAAGTAAAAAGAAATAAAGCTAAAAATATTTAGAAACGACCACTAAACTCATATATCAACACGGCGAACAAGAAAAAATCAGGAACTTTATAAAAAACATAGTTTGTATAAAAAGAAAAAAAGACTAAATTTAACAAAAAATATATACTAGATGATCAAACTTTACATTTTTTTTTTCTCACATTAAAATAACTCTTCAAGATTAATAACACAACTATTTGAGAGTCTAACATGATATTAATATATATTACATGCATTACATAATAAATTATATACTTTTTTTTACATTCCTCTCTCACAAGTCTATTAACTCACTTGTTTTTCCTTTTGTATTTTGTCTCATTCTTGTGTCTCTCGAGGCTATGACTATAGTCACTAGTCTATTATTGATGATATATATATTCTTCATTAAATATTTGAAGTTATTATGGTCACTAATGAAGTTAAAAAGTTTGTACCTGGTGATACATGGTCCTTGATACACCACTCATCCCATGACAACGTGGATCTTCGAAAAATGCAACCTAAACAAATTCATAGATATAACAATTAACTCAACAAAACAAAACTCAATTTTGTGATCGAATCAACATAAGGACTAACATGTTCCTGTTTAAACATTTCACATTAAATATATAGTATACTTTTCTAACATAAGGACTAATACTTTTTATAATAAAATTAGGCTGCTACCAAATTTAGATGGCTGTTGAATTGCCCTTCCAAAATTGTTATTTCTATTTGTCCACCTTATAGTTTATATATTTATATATCTATGAGCAGGTGGGGGTGTAGTTGTTAATTATTAGGATTTAGGATATAGTTGGTTTGAAGATATACTAGATTCGGTACGGTTACAGCTAGCTAGCAACCATAGTTTTACAATATCTTTTTCAAATGAACATCGTGAGACAGAGTATATATATTGTTTCCAATATCCTAAGATTGTATACCAAATAAATGCTCCTTTCCCGAATTGGTGTATTAAATGGAATATTCTGTAAACTCTTAATTTAAGTAAGGGCAATCAAATATTGAAAAACAGGTTTTTTAATTTATATATATATATATATATGTGTGTGTGTGCGCTAATAGTATTGTAGAAGATACTGGAGTAGGGATAGTTTACAAGTTACAAACTTGCAATTGAGAGTGGTATTGCAATAAAAAAAAATTAAGTTGACAAATGATGCATGTTGGCTTCTTTAGAACCACTTGTTTTATAGTAATTGGGTTGCTTTATTTTGAGGAATTAGAAACATACAACATTTAGAGAGTTTGAGTTGAAGTCCTAAAGTACAACATCACATAATTTGAATTTTGGATGAGATGATGAAAGTTTCTATACAATATTTATGTGATCGGATTATACATGATATGAGAAATTAGTGTCTTTAGTTGTCTAGTTGATGATAACGAAAAATCCAAGTCCTGAATGGAATATGTCACAAGATTTTATATAAAGAAAAATATTATTCATTTTATAATAATAAAAGTCTCATGTAAAATAGAGATAAGACAAATAGAGATATCCAAATCGATTCTTATGGAAGAAGGTCCTTTGAGTTTGAGGTTGTTATATGGATTAATCAATTTCTAATTTCGATCACATGGTGTCGGTTATTGTTGGTGTATCAAGTGTAAGTAATAGTCATACATTAAGTGAAAAAATTGATATTGAATATTATATAGGTGAGATAATCCATACATCTAATGTCAAGTGTGTTTCACTGAAGTGATTGAAAATTTTAAATAATTTAAAATTAAAAGCAATTCGAATACATCAATTTTATTCTTTTTATTTATAATTTTTGTTTGGACAAAGGAGTTCATTTAAAATTGACTCATTTTATAAATTTCAAAAGTTTTCGGATGAAAATGAAAATAATGTAATTGGACTGAAAATGAAATTTTTGAAAAGTAGAGGGACTATTTTGAAAATTTGTAGGGACCAAATTGTAAAATTTTGAAAATTTATTGAGACTAATACAAATTTTGAAAATTTATTGGGACTAATACAAATTTTGAAACATATAAGTTCAAAATTTTAAATTTGAAAAGTTATAGGTATCATTTTATGATTCATATATTATAAAGTTAAAAGGGAATCTTAAGTTCTTGGTTTTTTACGTGGTATTTCAATTTTTTATAAATTTAACTTTGACTAAATATTTTGTGAAATATCTTCATTTTTAAAATTCTTCAAATTTATTATCTAAACGAGGTAATTTACATTGAATGATTTGAATTTTTCAAAATAATTATATTACTTAAAAACATTCCCTCATCCAAACGCACTATAAGATTTTGGAAAAATATATAGTATCCATCTCATTTGTATGATTGCTCTTAGCCTAAAGTAATAATCGGCGAAATCCTTGGCATATAATTGTGGTATCAAAATTGATGGTTTGACGTGATCGACTTCTTATATCAAAATTCTTCTTGACAATAATGTTCACGCGACATATCCTAGCGATAGTGCCAAAAGATGTGCAAGTGTAGTTGGATGGAAAAACTTCCATTTGAGGGAGAACATATCAGGGTGAATGGGTGGATTCACATTGAATGAGGATATTAGTGATGTATCAAGTATGAGTAAAAGTATATTTCAGAGTTAAATTTTGGATAAGACTTATTTTTCTTTTCTAAATTAAGAAATCTACACAATATTTTCAAGAGTGAAATCTGTGTAATTGAGATTGTATATGATCATTTATCATGTTGATCTTACAATTTTTTTTTATTATAAATTTTAAATATATAAAAAATTATGAATTTAACTTTTTAATTTTTTCTTAAAATTTTAAATATATACAAAATATGAATTTAACCTTTCAAAATCTTTCCTCCAAATTTCTCTCTAAAATTCAAACTGGCAAATATACCTACAATTTTAGATGAAAATGCAAGGTAGAATCCATTGAATGATTGCTAGTAGAATATATTGATCCTCCGACCCATGAGTAACACTTATAGCAAATACAATTTAGCACAAGAAAAAAAGAGGAGATTCAACCCAAAACTAGTTAACACCATTTACATTTACATTACTTTATTAGAAATGTGGACAAGTACCCCAGTTTTTTATTTAGTGGGTATACAGGACTTAATTGGCTGCTTCCAAGTCGTGCAACAAATGACATGAGCTAAAAAATCTTATCATATACTTTACTGGCCTACACGGAAGAAAAATAAAATAATCATTTTTTTTTTCTACATAAAGGTAGAAAAAAAAATAATTTAAAGTGTAAAAGTTTAAATGATCATTTTCAAAGTCTTGATAAAATTACTCGGAAACATTTAATGACTTAGTCTTGTTACCTATATAAAAGCATAACCCTCTAAACCAAAATTTGCACATACAAATAAAGCTATCAAATTAAAACTATTTTTTTGAGACATATAGTTTTTATCAAATAATGCCTTCAAAGAAAGCTCAATGGAAAACCTTTGTATTTGGTTGTTTCAAAGACAACAAACAACAACCTTCATTGGAAACACCAAAAATGGTTTCAAAAAAGACATGCTCAAGTAGAATTTCACTTTCTGATTTAAGTGATTATTCATCGGTTTCTGTCATGAGTGATTTGTCCAATTCTTTAGTAGGATCAAATCTTTATATTTTCACTTGCAAGGAACTCAAAGAGATCACAAACAATTTCAACAAATCAAATTTTCTTGGTGAAGGTGGATTTGGCAAAGTTTACAAAGGTTTTATTGATGATAAGTTTAGGCCTGCACTTCTTCCTCAAGTTGTAGCTGTTAAGGCCTTAAACTTGGATGGAAAACAAGGTCATAGAGAGTGGTTGGTAAGAATTTTCTTAACTTTTCAATATTATTATTTATTACAATTTTCATAGTTACACCCCTTTATTTTCAAATAAATCTAAAAAAATAATTTTTGAATTCATTTAAACTATTTAGTTATAATTAAAAATAAAATGGGTGTAATTAGCAAAATTATTATTATTATTTTTTTCTTCTGTCTAACTTTTTTATTTATATTGCATAGGCTGAAGTTATCTTTTTGGGGCAATTGAAGCATAGAAATTTGGTTAATTTAATTGGCTATTGTTGTGAAGATGAACATAGACTTCTTGTGTACGAATACATGGAGAGGGGAAATCTAGAGGAAAAACTTTTCAAAGGTGAATAATGCATTTTTAATTTCTAAATAAAAAAAATAAAAAATAAAAAATGTTGTTTCAATATTTTCTTACAAAATGGTTGTTAAAATGCAGCTTATTTAGCAACCTTGCCTTGGTTAACAAGAATCAAAATTGCAATTGGAGCTGCAAAAGGACTAGCTTTTCTTCATGAAGAAGAGAAACCAGTTATTTATAGAGATATTAAAGCCTCAAACATTCTATTAGATGCTGTAAGTACACATTCATTATGCACTAGATTAATATATGTTGATCAAATAGAGGCAGCATAAAGTGACATGAACACACTCATTTTATTTTTTTCAGGATTACAATGCTAAGCTTTCAGATTTTGGTTTGGCAATTGATGGACCAGAAAAAGATCAAACACATATTACAACTCGTGTGATGGGTACACATGGTTATGCTGCTCCTGAATATATCATGACAGGTATTTTAATTTAATCAAAACCAATTTTAAACCAACCCTTTAATTTTCGTTTAGGCTTAAATATTTTTTTTAATCTATAAAATAAAATAATTAATATTTTTGGTCTTCAGAACTTAAGTCAATTTTTTGTTTTAAAAATAATTACAATTGTCTCGCTTCTTACTTTTTAGTCTCTTTTTTTTTTCATAAAGAGACTAATTGTAATCATTTTTAGAAAGATGATCAAAATGGGTTGACAATTTGTTTTTCTAAGGGAACAAAAACAATAATTACACTATACTATTTTACGAATAAAATTCTATGTGGTCAACTATATATCTGCACCCGATTGTAGAACATTAAGTCAAGAAAGATTAATTTTTTTTAATCTAAAAATCTACAGCTTTTTGTTGTTGAAAGATTCTAATAAACTACTTGCACCGTGAAGTCGGTTATAGAGGATCTGAGTTCAATATTAAGTCATCTATTCGTCAAAATTTCATGAATGTTGTTCAATTAACTTAATATATATCTTTTTATTTTTTTTTCTTATAGGTCGTTTGACAACCATGAGTGATGTATATAGCTTTGGAGTTGTTCTTTTAGAGCTAATAACTGGGAAAAAATCTGTGGACAAAAAAAGACCAACAAGAGAACAAGATTTGGTAGAATGGGCAAGGCCATTATTGAAGGATTCACACAAACTTGAAAGAATAATTGACTCAAGACTAGAGGATCAATACTCAATTGAAGGAGCTAGAAAATTAGCAACCTTGGCTTATCAATGTCTAAGCCAACATGACAAAAGTAGGCCAACAATGAGAACCGTTGTTAAAACCTTAGAGCCACTCATGAAATTAAATGACATTCCAATTGGTCATTTTGTTTATGTGGCTCCTAGTGAGGTAACAAATGTTGAAGTGTCACTAAATGTGAATAAAAAAGAAAATGAGATGTGTGATGTGGACAACAAAAGTGTGGTGAAAACAATAGATGAAGAAAAGGGTTATCAAATTCGTCGAAAAAGTCGTAGCAATCGACGACGGATTAAGCCGTTGACGAAACCTCGTGATGTATACTCTGATACATCTTTGTATAAGACTCTTGGAACTAATTTATATTCACCTAAGCAAAACAAGTAGAAGCATCAAGAAGAAGAAATTTACCAGTAGCAGCAGAAGATGGAACCTTAATTCTCTTTGATATAATATAATCATAGATAAAGTTAGGAGAAAAACAAAGAACATAGGACAAGAAAGGAAAACATAGTAATTGTACATCACAACATACAGTTTTTGGTTTTTTTTTGGTGTTTTTTCATTTTTTGGAGTTTGATTTTGATGTTTGCTTTTTGGAAATTAATTCCATTTTGTTTTAAGGGGATTGATGTTACACATACCTAATTACTTCTTTAAAGAAATAATAGACAGTTTAAATTTTACATGTATTACACATTTATCTAATGTGTGTAGAATAAACTTTATGTAGTTTAAATGGAACTTACCTTGTATCATATAAAACACAATGTCTCGAATTTTACGAATATCTCACTAAAAATGGCCATTTAAGTTCGTTGATAAATATTTATTATCTATAGAATTGATTGATACTTTATAATACTTATGATATGGTAAAAAAAAAAAGAGTGAAATTTAAAGTCTATTTAATTTAAAAAATATTTTTCAATTTTTATTCTGGAAAATTAACTTTCATTATAAAATATTTATATAATGAATAATTATAATAAAGAAAATATGAAATGACAGCATTGAAGAATACATTTTCCAAAATAATAAAAAAAAAATATATTGATATTTTTAATTTTTTAAATGTTGATTCATTTTTATTTTATTTTTATAATTTGTAAAACAAAATATTGAGCAAAATATGGAATCTATATTTATTAATTTAAGTGAAAATAAAAATAGAAAATATGGAAAGTATAAACATCAGTAAACCTTATCTCTAATGCAAATTATTTGTTAACTATTTTTCATTTTGGATTTTTCCACCTTGTTATTGACAATTGTATGTAACCCTTTCGTATTCTCTGGTTCAGGCATTTTTACCATTGAAATTAAGTCAAAAAACTTTTATTTGAAAGAAAATAATGATTTTAAAAGTGAAATAGGCCAAATTATTGATTGACTACTAGTGCCGTTGACTTCTGCCGTTTATTGACAAATGGTTGTTTGTGAACAAAACTTTCCAAGACTGTGGCATCAATTATGCGGTAAAATAAGACTCAATTGGTTTTTTACTTAACTTTAAACTAATTTTTTCTAAAATCTCAAAAAAAAAAAAAAGAATTAATTTTTATTTTTAAACTAAAATAAGTTATCATTAGAGATAAACATCTAACAATTATCAATCACTACCAACGGCGATCATTTATGGCTACCGCACAATTATTTACTACTAGGGGTGGTAATAAGCTGAATCAAACTAGACTTTGCTAAAACTGAGTCTGACATGTTAAAAAATTAAACCCTTAAGTCTAACATGTGAACTATCATCGGTTTACTTTTCAGACTTGAGAATTGAGTCATAGAAGTCTGGTGTGACATGTTAGTCTACTTAATATATTTTATTTTAATATTTTTGAATAAGTAATCAAACACATCTTTAAATAGATTAACAAGTTAATATGTGAATGAAATTAAGTTATATTTTAAAATTTAACATCATATTTTGAAGAATATAACTTTATATACATCCTACTTAAATTATATTTTATAATAATACATTTAAATATGTAAAAAACTAAATAAAATTAATATGTGTAAATTACTAAAAGTTGAATATATATAACAAAAAGATCAAAATTTAACATTATAATTATGGTAGTAAAAAAATATTATTTATATTTATTTAAATAGACTGATCTAGTCGGCCTAAAAGGCTTATTATATGGTATGTAGCCTGACATTTTTTTTTAACTAAATAGACATTTTTAGAAGCTTTGGTCGTATTTGTTTTAAAAAAATCTGACTTTAGTCTAATGTGGGCTAGGCCGTAGGTCCCTGTCAATCGATTTGACATATTTTCATCCCTACTTAGTATCCATCTCTAACTATCACCACCTCCATTGTTGCCAATCACTCTAATCACCACCGGTTACTATGTCGAACCACTTCCATCCTCATCACCCACCCACCTCCTGTCACTGTCAGCGCCATTGATCACCCTTCTGATGATTTCCACCACCATCTTCGATCATTGCCATAACTATTCACTACCATACCCGACACCCACCACCACCACAGTCCACCCACCATCTCTGACACCAGCCACCTTTAACTGTCATCTCCTACCATTGTCCAACACTACAACCACCGTCGGTCAAGCAACGATCACCACCTCCAACTATCAACTATTCTTTCGACCACTACAGTCGTCTTCGATCATCAATCACAAATGTGATAGTCATCTTCCACAACTACTGTTATTAAAAAAAATTATAATTTTATAGTATTTATATTATTTTAAAATAATTAAAATTAAAATATTTATTTTTAAAATATTTTGATGTGTTAATATTATTTATATTTAATAAATTTATAACAAGATAATATAAAAAGAATAATTTAACTCAACTAAAAATTAAAATTAAAAACTTAAATTTTAGAACAGAAAACAAAAACAAAAAAAACAAGATTGTTTCTGTTACAACAAATAAATATTAATAAGTCAGTAATTATATTAATTTTTAAGATTTGAGTTTTAGATATTTCAGTGTCTCTTAATCAACTCACTAATTGTGAGGAGCAGATGGTTCCAAGGAGGGTGAAGTGGTAGAAGCTCTCTGACTTACACGTGGACTCTCTTGTGGAGGTGCACACACTCACATGTTACTAACATTGAAAACATTTTTTTCATTATTTCTGATACCAATATTTGTAAATATATAAAGATGGTAAATTTTAATTAAAATGAAATAAAACAATGACATATGATTCTAAACCTGCCCTAAAATTTCAAGAAAAATAGCAACATAGTTTCAATCCGTTGAACAGGACTTAATATTGATTGGGCTGAAAATATTCATATCAATTCCTTTACCAACCCCAGCCATTAGTGGGATGAATGAAAATCACTTGTGGTAAGCCTAATACCACATATTAAAAATCTATACAGCTGTCTTTTGGTGACATGTCAACAATCAAAGGGAAGACTAATAATAATACTTGATTATCAAAATCAAATGCCACTAGAGAAATATTGCCTCACATCTTCAACTAAATGTGTATTCATATTGTTTTAATATGTTTTTTGAAATGTATCTTTCACCATCTTTCCAGTCACATCCTTAAAACAAAATCAGAAAGTCCTTTGTTTGCCTTAAATAAGAATATGAAAAAAAAAAAATACAAGGTAGAATGAAATTGTTGTGATAAGATAACTTTTATAATTAAAGTATGTTAGTAAATGTATTTCATTATTATTTTTAATAAATATAAATATATGTATCTTTATTTATAATTAAAAACGAAAAAAATACTACGAATAATTAAATTTACGTGCCTTTGTCTCTCTTATTAAAATATTTTAAACTTCTATCATTTAACTTAAACTAAAACAATAAATAAGGAGTATTTTGGATTACTTATAAAAGTTAATCTCCACTAAGATTAATGAGATGGTGAGACAAGTCGTTTTCAAATTCTTTTATGCTCTCCAAATAAATAATATTGATCATAGAATATACAAAAATATTGGGCATGTGGAATGACTGAATGACATAACCGGTTTCTTTCTAGTTTGTTAATTTGTAGGCAAAATTTGTGTGGAAATTAAAAGTGCTCTTCTATCATCATTCATCGATATATTCAAGCTGCATTGTTCAACGCTGCAGTTAATTAACAAAGTTAGGCATTATGCCACTTAGAAGAGTAAAAAATGTTTCGATATAAGGTTTTCTTTTTACTTTTTACAAAAATTTTGAAATTTCATTTTTAGTTTCTTTTTAAAGAGTATATTTTTTAGTTTTTATTAAATTATTCTATAAACTATATTAATTTTTTTTGAAATGAAATATCTTTTAAATTTTACAAATATGTTTATAACATTATTAAAGTTTATCTATACACTTTTTTTTTTTAATTTAAGCTGAATTAATATGAATTTAGAAATCGAATTTCGAATTTATTTTTTGTGGATAAACTGTTTACAGTATTGTAAACATTTATATAAAAAAATCATTTAAAAGTATATATCGATGTTCCAACCAAAATTAATTTTGTATAAACTAAAAAATGTGATTTTTTTTCAGAGATTACAAATAAAATTTTATAAAAAAACAAAAAATTTATTTAATTATATAATGAATTAGTCTAAAATTGAGTAAAAAATATGAATTAGTCTAAAATTGCGTGTAATGTAGAATCACAAAGGAAATTATACCACACATACAGATAGGGTTCAACATGGGAACTATGCACAAGTATTTCGTCTCACCAGTTAGTAATAGCAAAATGGAAGAATATGAAATTGTGACTTGAACATTTGTTGCCAAAAAGTTGGACTAAAATCAGTTCAATTAATTCAAGCATCTACCAAACACCATTATAATGTGTTCTAAAGGCTAATGATGAATATTTATGTTTCCTTATTCCTTATTTTCGTCTATCACCCTTGCAATAGCAACTAAAACATATTCACATTGGAAACATGTAGTATATGTTGTCACATTGTTATTGCAATATCTTTGTCAGGCTGACTCAAATATAAGACATTTTAAGTTTAATTGTTTTTAGTAATCATGTGCACAATTTTAAAAGTAATCAAATATTTTTATTGATTTAACGGATGTGAGTTAATTGATAATATAAATTTTTTACTGACAATCTATATTAATTAAAATATTTTTAATTAAGGGAAAAATAATCATAAAAAATTTGGGGGGAAATTTACATTACTAGTTAGATAGTTTATTGCACTAACAACAGTGTTCAAGTTAGGTAGAGCCCACAACTATATCCATTCATTCATATGACATAGGTTAGGGAACATTTGGAAGACTGGTGTTTCTCAATTACAACAATTAATAAAAATATCACTTTCAATACTCTACGGAGTTGAAAAGTAATAGCTGCAATTTTCTTATTAAAACTTATATTTTTATTTCTAATCTTACTAAAAGATATATAAAGAAAAATATTTTTCATCTTATAAAGCGATTTCATAATAACAAATTAGGTCAAATGTAAAAACTCAAGAATCGTCATACTTTTTTCACATAATTTTCTTGCAACTAAAAAATATTTTTATATTATATATTATATATTTATTTATTTATTTAATATTTAATATATATTAATTTTAATGTTAATATAAACCTTGATAGAATATTGTAAATAAATCAATACTTAGATGAATTTTTTTAAATTTGAACAAAAAAGCTCCTATTTAGAACTCTTTCTACGTGTTTAATTCAACAATCAATCTAACTACATGTAACAATCGTTTAGCATCTGTTATTAATTGGCATCATGATCCAGAACTCTATTGACATGTAATACTCGTTTAGAATATGTGACTCATTAATCAGTCCACAAGAACCACCACTAACACGAAGATTACAACTTAAACATCAATAAAAATAGAATAATGTTATTTGGTGTAATCATGTAATATAAAATACTTGTTGGTGAACATTTGGCAATTTGTCAATTGATCAATTCATATTTTACGTTACCGTGGCCGGACTGCACACCTCAAAATTTATTTTCTATCGTTGAATAATAAGATTTACATTTCAAACAAAGAAAAATATTTTCCTTATTATAATAAGGAAATGGATCATGTTTACTTAATTTTGTAACAATGTAGCCAATTAGTAAATGACATTATTTTAAGAATAGTTTCTATTGTAAAAGAAAATAATAATATACACTACATTGCTTTCAACATCTTCATATTATGTTCCAGATTCATGGAATTGATTGGTTAGAACTTCATGTCACCTGCTAGTGGAATAATTAATATTTTATAATTACTTTTCAACATAAGAAACTAATGCTAATTTTAACCAAATTTTGTATTAAATTAATGTTTACGACACTACTTGCTAATATAAGAGGTTAATTGTTTTTCCCTCTCATATATCAAGAATATTTATTTTCATCACCGCTAACGTTTATTTTGTATATTAACCTAAACATGACTAACATAAATATTTATTATTATTGAGATAAAATCAATAAATGTTGCATCAACATATTTATATTTTTCTTCGTTTCGCCAACCCCATAATAAGGAGTCGATGACCAGGAAAGTTAAAGATTGATAGAGTTAAAATTGATATTTGAATTATTTTAGACTAATGAATTTTAATAATACTATTGATAAAATTGAAATTTTATGTTTTTACAAAAATATGATCTAAAATATCTAATTCTAAGTTTGCAAAAATATAAAATTATTCATAAAAACATTAAATTTATAGTTTCCTTACGTTAAAAGAAAAATTATTTAATTTTTTAAAACAAATATGTGTTAGCCACGCCTAGGTTTTTTAAAAATTCATCTCTAGATAATTGAATTTTTTAGAGTACTAGAAAATCTAAATTCGAAGATGATTAGAAATTAAAAAAATAGTTATAATTTGTAGTGTAAAAATCAGTATTTTTTAAAAAAACTATTCTTCTATTGGAAATATGAAATGGAGAAATAAATATGGGAGGTAAAGAATAAATTTTGTATATTGTAAAGTTATATAACTCACATGTTAAGTGAGTTGGCCCATGCCTAAAAAAAATGATTAGGCCGATAAAGCCTTTTTTTTATAGAATTTTAGAGAGCCAACAAATACATGGGGTTAGGCACACCTCAGTGGCCCATAAGCGGAAAATTATATTTGGTATCCCTCAATTTAATTTGTACCCTCCAATATACATAAAATTCAATTATATTTCTTTCAGTTTTATTTATTCTAAGATAAAAAAATTGCTCCAAAATTATATCATTCACTAAAATTTTCGATATTTTATTTTTTTTCACTAATAACCCGATACACAAATTAATACTACCGAAAATTGTATTTTCAAATTTTCATATAGTGTAATTTGTGTTCTGGAAATTTCAGGACATAAAATTTTAAGTAGTGTAACTTGGGTATCGAAAATTTCGCCAACAAAATTTTCAATAGTTAATAACTTTCTTGAAAATTAAGTTTTGAATTTTTTTTTATTTATTCTGAAAAAAAACACAATTATGTATAGATTTGAGTGAAACATTAACAAGCGATCAAATTTTTAAGTGACGAAAAGTTGCAATATCATGGACAAGAGAGATCGATCGTCAAAATTGAGTAGTTGCTATCATTACTCGTGTTGAGACAAAATCTCAATTTAATGTTTTGATGAAAACAAACAAAAAGTTAATTAAGAATTCTAATTATGATTCTAAGTGTTTTGATATTTAACATGTGCATTTGAGTGTGTTAAAACAAGATAGGTATCAAACATCACAAATCAGATCAAAGAAAGCAATTCTGGAAAACGCAGAATGATCTTGAAGCAGTTCTGGAAAACGCAGATTGATCTTGAAGCAGTTCTGGAAAACGCAGATTGATCTTGAAGCAGTTCTGGAAAACGCAGATTGATCTTGAAGCAGTTTTGGAAAACGCAGATTGATCTTGAAGCAGTTCTGGAAAACGCAGATTGATCTTGAAGCAGTTCTGGAAAACGCAGATTGATCTTGAAGCAGTTCTGGAAAACGCAGATTGATCTTGAAGCAGTTCTGGAAAACGCAGATTGATCTTGAAGCAGTTCTGGAAAACGCAGATTGATCTTGAAGCAGTTCTGGAAAACGCAGATTGATCTTGAAGCAGTTCTGGAAAACGCAGATTGATCTTGAAGCAGTTCTGGAAAACGCAGATTGATCTTGAAGCAGTTCTGGAAAACGCAGATTGATCTTGAAGCAGTTCTGGAAAACGCAGATTGATCTTGAAGCAGTTCTGGAAAACGCAGATTGATCTTGAAGCAGTTCTGGAAAACGCAGATTGATCTTGAAGCAGTTCTGGAAAACGCAGATTGATCTTGAAGCAGTTCTGGAAAACGCAGATTGATCTTGAAGCAGTTCTGGAAAACGCAGATTGATCTTGAAGCAGTTCTGGAAAACGCAGATTGATCTTGAAGCAGTTCTGGAAAACGCAGATTGATCTTGAAGCAGTTCTGGAAAACGCAGATTGATCTTGAAGCAGTTCTGGAAAACGCAGATTGATCTTGAAGCAGTTCTGGAAAACGCAGATTGATCTTGAAGCAGTTCTGGAAAACGCAGATTGATCTTGAAGCAGTTCTGGAAAACGCAGATTGATCTTGAAGCAGTTCTGGAAAACGCAGATTGATCTTGAAGCAGTTCTGGAAAACGCAGATTGATCTTGAAGCAGTTCTGGAAAACGCAGATTGATCTTGAAGCAGTTCTGGAAAACGCAGATTGATCTTGAAGCAGTTCTGGAAAACGCAGATTGATCTTGAAGCAGTTCTGGAAAACAAACATCAATCCTGGAAATAATTTTCATCCTATACTCTCATATAATCAACAAAAGATCCATCCAAGTCATATATATTCCAGAATTTGAAGAATCAAAGGCATGCTTCAATAAAGGCATATCACAAAGATCATTCCTCTTGAAAAGCAAATGCAAGTACAAGACTACAAGTAGCAAAGTACACTACTGATTTGAACTATTCTAAAGCCTGCACAAGTAACAGAAAAGCAGTACTCAAGGCTGACATACTGACACAAATCACAGAGTTCAAGGCCAGTTCATCACAAACCAGAAGATCAATCTTGGATCGATCTTCTGATGCAGCTCATCAATCTTGCTTTTGGCAGAATTTATCCAACAACTCTTTTATGACAGCTGGTCCCTTTCCAACAGTCACATGAGCTGTCATAAGCCTTCTTGGAGTCTATAAATGCAGCTGCAAGTTGAAGAACAAAACACAACAATCAACACCAAGCAAAAGATCAATATTTTCAATCATACTCAAGTGTCTCAAAATCTTTCTTATAGTTTGTTGTTTTGTTTTAATCTTTGTGTTGTAATCATTTACAACTGAGGTCTATTTACAGAATATATTTCTCAAACAAGAGTTGAGTAAATATCAAGATTCTAAATAGTCTCAAATCCATCACTTTGTAACTCAAGGTTGTTTTGTCAAATCTTGAGTAAATTGTAAAAATCCTTTCATGTTTTGAAAGGTAACTTGTTAAAGCCTTTCCAAAACAGTAAGGTAGAATTGAAGAAATCCTTTCTAGGTAGAAGGGTAGGAATTGTGTAAAGATCAAGATTGATCCATGAAAACCAAGAACGATCTTGGTTTGAACATTTAGTGAAAAATCTCACGGTTGTGAGGACTGGACGTAACCCGGGTTGGGTGAACCAGGAAATATCCTTGTGTGATCTCTCTTTCTATCTCTATCTCTATTTATTTTATGCTTTACAATCATATTTTATATTGATAAAATTGATATTGTTGTTTCAACAAAACCAAGATCGATCTTCATCACTGCCAAGATCAATCTTGGATTGAGATCTTTTTTTTTTACCTTCAACTCGCTCTGACATAGAGAATGAAAAAAGAGGAACAAAATCAAAATTAATTTTTGGTTGTTATAGAGGTCAAAAATATAGTCAAATAAAAGTAACGCAAGGACTTCAATTAAAAGGTGTGGTTTTCCATTTAAACTTAGGTCAAGACCATTAAAGAATTATGATGGATGAATTATTAGTTTAAGATGTGAACTTCTCAACTATGAGTTAGTAGCTACTTTTGAGAATAATGTATTTGTGAGACACTTAAAAGAAGAAGATATGAAACATGTTAACTAGATGACAAAGTGTCATGTTGCACCGAGATACATCTTTTTTTTTTACCTTCAATTGGCATCAGAGCTCGGTCTCTAAAGTTGAGCACCTAACAAGTGTTAGAGGAAAAGATTCAGGAAGAAGAAGTAATGTTAGAAGGCAACATGTGCTTAATGGAAAACTTAGAAAATAATGAGGTGATCTTTTCTAAACTATGTCCTATTTGTGAACAAATGGAAAAAGAATTTGATAATCTCTTATGTGATTCAAACATTCTTGTTCAAAAATTTGGTTTATTAAAAGAACAGCTCCGCAAGGAAAAAGAAGAGAAAGAGAAAATTCAGGCTATGAATGATAAACTTAAAGAGATCATTCAAAATCTGAAAGAATCTCAGCTCAAAAATCTTGAATTTGAAAAACCAGAAAACCAAGATCGATCTTCACCTCAAACGAAGAACGATCTTCTCAAGGCTGAAGTTGAAACTCATAAAAATGATTTGAAAAACTTCATTAAAGCTACTGAGACTTTTCAGAGAATCATGGGATCTCAAGTAGGAATATTTGATAAAGCTGGTCTTGGTTTTAATCAAACTCAAAAAACAAAAATGTATGAAAACTTCTTTGTTCTAGAAAGAAATTTGGTTGTTATAGAGGTCAAAAATATAGTCAAATAAAAGTAACGCAAGGACTTCAATTAAAAGGTGTGGTTTTCCATTTAAACTTAGGTCAAGACCATTAAAGAATTATGATGGATGAATTATTAGTTTAAGATGTGAACTTCTCAACTATGAGTTAGTAGCTACTTTTGAGAATAATGTATTTGTGAGACACTTAAAAGAAGAAGATATGAAACATGTTAACTAGATGACAAAGTGTCATGTTGCACCGAGATACATCTTGTAATGATCAAGATAAGGAAAACATGACTAATATCTCTCAATTTATAAGCGACGAGCTACATATAAGAATAATTTGAAAGGCCCTAAAATTGTTATGCAACAGTTGTTTAAGTTACTTGAAGCTGAGGAGTATGTTTGTTGGAGTAGGATCCATGAAGACTCCAACGTTGTGAGAGACGTATTTTGAACGCACCCAGACTCCATAGATTTGTTGAACATGTTTCCTCTTATATTGATCATGGATAGGCCTACAAAACCAACAGGTATAGGTTACCATTGTTTAATTTGTTGGTGTAACTTCAAGTAGACTGACATTCAACGTTGCATTTGCTTATATGGACTGTGAGCGTCAAGAAAACTTTTGTTGGACATTGGAAAAGTTAAAAAAGTTGTTTGTTTCAAATATCTAATTTTCTTAGGTGATCGTGACTGATAGAGAACTTGTTTTGATGAATACAATTGAAATTGTATTTTCATCTTCCACAAATTTACTTTGTTGAAGATGTTCCCTCTTGTATTGATCATGGATAACACCTACAAAATCAACAAGTATAGATTACCATTATTTGAAATTATTGGTGTAACCTCAACTAGGTTGATATTCAACGTTGCATTTGCTTACATGGATTGTGAACGTCAAAAAAAAAAAAATTTGTTGGACATTGGAAAAGTTAAAAAAAATTATTTGTTTCAAATGTCTTATTTTCTCAGATGATCGTGGCTGATAGAGAACTTGTTTTGATAAATGCAATTGAAGTTGTATTTTCATATTCAACAAATTTACTTTGTCAACTTTATATCAACAAAAATGTTGGAGTAAAATGCAAACAATATATATTGAAGAAGGATATGCATGAACCTATTCTAGATTTGTTGAGGAAAATTGTTTATTGTTCTGAAGAGAAGAGTACGAGTAACTTTTGCAAAGGTTTGGACATGCACGTGTTAATAATATTTTTTTCTTTTACTACGTTAGAGACATATAATTGACTCCTCACAAAGAAAAAGTTGTTAAAGCATGAACCAATCGAGTGTTGCATCTAAAAAATAATACGACTAATAGGTATGTTATTAAAACTTTGCATTTTGTTTTATATTTATGCATGTATGAGATTAAACATGCACATTTTAATGACTTTGCATTTTGTTTTATATTTATACATGTTTAGAATTAAACATGCACTTATGCTATATTCTTTTATTGAAATAATATCAAATATTTTTTTATGTTGAATATTATGGTTGAGTTTGCCAATTGATCATTACAGAGATTTTTGAAACACAGTAAAATAATTTTATGTAAGCCATGGGATGATATGAATGAGATATTAAATATATAGATTATTAAGATAAAATGGTCAATCTCAGCAAATTAATAGAATAATTAACCCGATCACTTCAAATTTTTTTTTTACTAGATTCAGAAGATTGTTAAATATCACGGTCTAAATCGACTCGTTTGACTCTGTGATCCAAACCAAGAAATTGTTATAGTTTTAGTTCGAACCAACTCGTCAAAACCGAAATAATTTGGTTTGTGTGTTGTGTTTATGATTTACACATTCGAGCTCAATAAGTTGAAAATATGTGATTTGTTTTTTATTAATTGAATTTAAGACTTTTAGTTGAACACTTCTCAAAGTTTAAGACGTTTAGTTAAAGTGTTAAAATTTTAAATTGTTTAATTTTGGTTAGTTAAATTTCCATAAAAAGAATGACATTTAATTATATACTTTTTTTGAGTGTTTAACAAAAATCATGTTTCATACTTGACAACCCGATATGAATTAAGCCCGATGTTTCTCGATTTTAAAAATTAAATTGTTATTTTGTTAATTTAAAATACTAAATCTAAAATATTTATCTACTCAATTAAATATATTATATAGATTTGAGTGTGTAAATCACAATATACTTTAATTTAGTACTACAAAATTGTCTTTTTATATAAATAAATAGCATTCATTTATTCATTTAAATGTAAGATATTATATTGATTGAGAACATTATAATTCAAAATCGATAAAATCGAAAAAATGAATTTATGAACAAACTCAGAGCTTCTCACAATAAAATGTCAACAAATTTGACAAGTCTACAAATATAATCAATTTGGAGCGTCCATAATACTCATGTCAAATTCATTGTTTAAATATGCATTCTGTAGTGGATCAAAGTTGATTTATCAATTTGAACCAAACAAATATTATAATAAAAAAAAAATCAAAACATCGCACTAGGATGTCAAAATCATAACAACAAAAAATTATATGAAAATCATTATTTTAAATAAATAAAAAATGATCTAGGTGATTTCAAACTAAAAATAATTCTTTTTTAAGTGAAGAGAAGAAGATAATCAAGAAAAGATGAGGGAAACGAACCGGAAAATTTTAAGGAAATATTTGATACATGACAAAACATTCAATATTCAGGTATTACAATACACTAGAACAACAACTAGTAGCTAGTTTACTACTACACTCAATACTAACCTCCAACAATGAAATATCTTTTTTTTCTTCATTAACATGCTTACTATATTTTTTTTTATTTCTCTTGTTATTAACTACGATGACATTGACTCACACAAAAGCCATTATTCCCAATCTTAGTAAGTAGAGAAAAATAGTCAAAGAGAGTAAAGATGATGAGGAAGTCTAGGCTCAACAACAACTTGTAGTGGTATTTTCTTAGGTGTAGAAAGCCCAAAAACTTCTTCCATATTCAAGTCTTCTTTTTTTACATTATTAGGTAATTTCCAATTATACCCATGTAACAAATTAGCCAAACTTGATTGAATGACCTTAATTCCAAGAGGGTAACCAGGACACATCCTTCTCCCAGCACCAAATGGCAACAACTCAAAATCATGTCCTTTCACATCAATATCCTTATCTAAAAACCTCTCTGGCATGAATTCATAAGGGTTTTCCCAAATATTAGAATCTCTTCCAATAGTCCAAGTATTGACAAGAATTAGTGACCCTTTTGGGATATCATAGCCATCAACATTGCAATCCTCTCTGGCTTGTCTTGGCACCAACATTGGGGCCACTGGATGTAGCCTCATTGTTTCTTTAGCAATTGCATATACATATGGTAAATTCACAATATCTTTCTCTTCAACCCATCTATCTTTTCCTATTACCTTATCAAGCTCATCTGTGGCTTTTTTGAAGATCTCTGGCCTTTTCACCAACTCAGATATTGCCCATTCTACTGTTACTGCTGAGCTCTCTGTCCCACCAGCTATTAGGTCCTGATCAATAAAAATATCAAATATCAAATATTGCATCAAAGTTTATTCAATAAATCTCAACTACTTGGAGATGATCCAAATTTTAGATTCAATCAAATATATCTTAATTAGTAATGTTAGTCAATTGAGTGGATTGATTGAGATAGCCCAACAACTTATGTATATAATTAATATTCCATCTAGAAGCAATTATTAGAATTTTTTAATTAAACTATGCTTATTAAAAGATATAGTTGACAATAATTAATCAATGCAATCTTATTAAAAAATGTGTTTATTGTCTAAATTATCTTTCATGACTTATAAATTTGATATTGAAAATTAAAGTTTCAAATTAAATGAAAATTATTTTAGAGATATTAGAGAAGTTGTTTAAAATTACATTATATTTCATTTCAAAAAGTATGAGTTATTTTGTTTAGGCTAAATTGCATATGCGGTCCCTTAATTTAATTTTATTTAACGTTTTAGTGTTTTATTTTTTTTTTCGAGTTCGTCATTTATTTAATTATAAGTGACAGTTTGATATTTTATTTTTTAAAATATCAACAATGTTGTCCTTTTTTTTTTACAAAAATTCAAAAAAATCATTAAAATTTTCAAACAAAATCCATAAAATTCATTATTGTCTTCAATAAAATACAAATTTAATCAAATTCATAACTTAAATCTTTAAATAAACTCATATTTTCATTCTTTATTTAATATTGTTGGCGATGAAATATTAAATTATCACTTAAAATTAAAATAAATAATTAAATTGAGAAAACAAAAAAATAAATAACTAAAACGTTAACTAAAATTAAGTTAAAGAACTGCGTATGCAATTTAACATTTTGTTTATAATTCTTTCTCACAAATAGTTTAAACTAGACACCACCTGCGAAATTAGAAAATAAAAATTACATCCATAAATTGATAAAGGTGACAAATCGACGAGATTAGAGTGAGTTAAGTTGCACTCCACAATAGAATGGATAACGATATTTTTAGAGCTATTAAGCAAAATTGGAATTGTGTTAAGAAGTTAATCTCTAAATTGTGGTTGGTTTTTTGTTTTAAAAAGTAGTTAATAAATCCTATTACTAAGTAGGTTCCACCGTCATTAAATTTTTAAATCTGTTTTTAGTATTTTGTGTATTTTTCTCCAAATGTACTATAAATGAAGGAAAAATTATATCGTGTTAACCTATCATTTGTTAAAACATCTTTATTCTTTAATTATTTCATATAAATTAAAAAATATATATAAATAAAAAGTAAAATAATTTTTTAGTAAATTAATCTTATTAATTATGATATATTTATGATTTTCATAAATATAAAAGTGAAGATATTGAATTATATATGTATATGATATTAATTTGATGGTATAATTCAAAAAATATAAAATTACATTTTAAATTTAGTATTTATTTTGTGACAATATATTAATTTTTAAAAAATATTAAATTATTGTCACAATCTTTTTCAATTTTGTAACACATTTGAATTTTTGTTTAAACTAAAACTGAAAAAATAACTAAATTATATATGTGTTTGTGTAATTGTGCCACGTGTGCGTACTAAAGCAAAATAGGGTCTACTATATAGAGAGGGGCCACTGCCTACCTCTGTCCCCACCTTCAATCGTTCCCAATATAATATCTAAATTTTAAATTGAGTGTGAAATCATTAACTAACAAAGTAAATTCCACATGCAAACAAAGTAGTACTACCCACAAATTAATAATTAATAAAGAAGTTAAAAAGTATAGAAAATAAATAATTAATTACTCAATGATATTATTATACCTGAGTGAAAGCTTTGACTCCATGCCTCTCAAGCTTGACTTCAAGATCAGGATCATCAGCAAGCTGCAAGAGCACATCAACCATATCCTTAGCAACAAAATCCTTGACATTTTTTCTTCTCTCAATGTGTTCCTCCAACACATGTTCCATAAACCTATCAAACTTTTTACCCAAAGTCTTCATTCTCTTCACATAACCTTGCAAGTCCAAGAAATGAATCCAAGGAATAAAATCCCCAATATTAAGAACACCATTAAGCAAAAACAACTCATCCAACATTTTCTTAAACTCATCGGGAGAAATAATAGCATTTTCCGTCTCTTCCAAGTACTTTTTCCCCAATACCATACGACTTATAACATTTAGACTCAAAGTTGTAAGATGGTCTTTTAATAAAATTGTTTTGTTTTTTGAATTAAAAAGACCGTGCAAAAGAACACGTAACTCTTGTTTTCTTATGTACTCATAAGACTCAAGACGTTTCGCACTAAACAATTCCAATAGACACATTCTACGGGCTTGTCGCCAATATGGGCCGTATTGGGACCAAGTTATGTCGGAGTAGTTATAAGTTGTGTATTTACCGGCCGATAAATTGGGTCGACCGGCTAGGGCAGCATCATGGGTTTTAAGGAAGGCTTGGGCTATTTTTACGGTTGAGCCCACAATGACCGGTTTGGAGCCAAACCGTAGATACATCATGGGTCCATATTTTTGGGTGAGCCCATGAATGGATTGATGTGGAAGAGGTCCAATAAGATTGAAGTTTCCTATTATGGGCCATGGTTTTGGGCCTGGTGGTAGATTATATTTGCGGCGGCGGAGACGGAGGCTGAAGAGGAGGAGGATTGAAAATGTTGTAAACAAAGTGACCCAACTAGGAAGTGCCAATAATTCTACAGCCATATTGGGTTTTGTGAGTTTGAGATGAGAATTTGAAGTGTGAGTGGGTCATTTTATTTACATGATGAGAATTTGAAAGCAATTGCTCTAGGACCCACTTTAGGTTCAACAAACATCCCAATCGAACAAATTTTGCTTTCTTTGTGATTCACACTTGTATAGAACCTATTTTTCCAACACACATGAGCGTGAAACACATTACTCTCTAATTATAAATTTATAATTTCAGGCTGACTTAAACAATAATTTGTTTCAACTTATTTTAATAATTTTCTTTAAAACAATTGTTTGAATAAATAATCATATTATTTTTAAAAATCATAGATGATTCATGATTGCTTAATTTTTTTAATGAAAAAAGTTTTAAATTTTAAAAATAAATATCTGATTATTTTTTAATAGTTGCTTTTATTAGCTTCTTAAAAAAGTTGCAATTATTATAATTGATTTTAAAATTCGGTAAAAGAACGCTTTAAAATATATATACAAAGAAATACTACTTTTTTTATTTATTTAAAACATTAAAACCAAGTCTTCCACAAAATAAAGGACTTGATGAGTATGAAAAATAAATAAACGACTATAGTCTATAAAGAATATATTAGAGCGATATTTATATATACAAAAGTAACCGTTATTTGTAGGAGGTATTTTTCGTCTTTGTTAGTGATTTATTTATGTTCAAAAATTTGATTGAGCATTTTTAGCGGATCTCTTGCTAATTACATCTTTTGTATGCAAAATTTGAATTCAATATTTTTGTTAAGAGATTAAAATCAGTTGCATTTGAACCAATCTAATATTAATATTTAAAAAAATAATTTTGATAAGTTAGAAAGTTATCAACTCAATTTTCTTTTAATTATTGTTGATAAATGATCTTGTATTATATTAGCGAATTTTAGATCAATTTTATATGGATTATTCGTAGATAAGTGATCTTTATTGTACAACTTTAGATAGATAACATTTTGAATTATTATGTTAGAAATTTTTGGTTCTATACATTTTGATTGGACTACTTATCTCACAGTTAGAAATATATCACATGTAGTGTTTTTTGGGACCAAGTGTCTCTAGATCAAACGGTAAAGTAAAATAGGTGTTTTAGCTTAGCTTAACTTATGAGTTCAAATGGATTCAATTTCTCCTACAACACTTATACTGTGAAAAGTAAAGCTTAAACACTATATGTAATTTGTGAGAATAACTTTTTTAATGTTTTATTCCACGTCTCAGCTAGATATATAGATATAACTTATAATAGAAATTCCTGAAAATAAGAGAAAATTAATTCCTGCAAAATAGCATATAATACTAAGTCTAACTAGGTGTTGCTCCTACTAATTAAAAGACTTATTTAAATAGAAACCAATTAAACAAACTAACATATCCTTCAAATTTGATAAATTTGTTTTCTTCTTAAGTGATAATAAATCGGTCATCCGTCTAACCTACAGTTCTATATTTAAAAAAAAATAAAAAATCAATTTGTTCTCTCATCTTTAATTTTGTCTTCGTGAACATACCACAACAGAGCTTGTAGGAAAATATTACAGTTAGAGAATATAGATAAGATTTGTTATCGTTTTATGTATATTTTTCTTTTTCTTTTTCTTTTCTTTTCCTTTGTATAAGAGCTTAACCCTCTTCTTCATGTTATAATTTATTTTTTTTTGTTAACAATTTAAAATTTGTTATTCTCAAAATAAAATATTTGTTTTTTTATTTCTTACCAAATACCCTTAATTACCACAATTATATATTATAATCCTAATTTTAATTTAACCATGTTTAGTTAAAGTACTCCAATCACTTGAAAATAATTTTGTCAGTTTGCAAGCAGGTTCTTGGAAAATCGACAAAAAAAGTACATTTGTCAGATAAAAAAAAGTGAGTGGAAGACCATTTTTTTGATTCGTCTATTTTCCCTTTTAAAAAAGACTTAGACTTGTGTCAAGAATGGCTCACTACCTTTAAATCTTGGGTAGTTGCCATTGCGATTTCATGGAAATTTCAATATTGATTGAAATTAATCAACTTAATAATATTTATAAAATGGTTTGTTACATTGACTTGAGTCATTCAAAAAAATAAATAGTGACCTGACCTGGCCATCTTGGGTCCATATACTGACCGAGTGTGAAGGTGGTATCATTATATGCAGTACATAATATATAAAAAAGTTTAATTGTGAAGAAGATATATATTGTGAAACATTTCTCAATTATTTATGTATATGATTTTAAAAATAATTATGATAAAAAATTAAATAATTTTAATAATTTAGCAATTAAAATTAATTAATAATATAAAGTATTTCTGTATTATCATAATATATAAATTAAATCTATATATCAATATTAAATAGTTCAAAATTTTAGTAATCATACAATTTTTAGGATCTATTTAACAATTTTTTATTATAACTTATTAGGATATTCTTTCTAAAAAAGTAGTAGATATATTATAAGCAATAATATATGTAAGAGTTGTTAGTGTATGCGCACTTTTTTTTAGAATAATTATTTAGTAACATACATCTTTGAGTATATCCGATCTTTGTTTAGTTATAACTTGCTGATGTATTTTTTATAAAAGAATATGTTGGTGCGCGTCGGCATACCAATATTAAATTATGTTATTCAAAAATATAGTTTATTATAAAATATGAAGAAAAAGAAAGTGATTTCATATAAATCGTAGAAGTAAGTTTCAAAGTCAACTAATTAAGTAATGAAAAAAGGAATAATTCAAAGGTTAGAAAATCGAGTTGATTAAATAACTCATATCAAAATATCACTATAAATTAAAGTAATAAATTTTTGGATCAATAATATTGTGATAAACTAAATATTTTCAAAAATTGTTCGAATATTTTTTAAAGTATAAAAAATAAAAATAAAGGAATAACTATTCTATCAAGCAATAATTGTTATGCACTAAATTTTGCTGGCTCATATATGGCAATCACTATCATTTTGCTGGCTCAAATTTCAAACAAAAAATTTCTATTTTTATTCATAAGTAAAAAATATTTGTCGTGGATAAAATTAATTTGTATAATAAATTTTAAATAATATATTATAACTTTCTTTACATTTATTCAAAAGACACGTCAAATTTCAAATATACATTTATCTTATAACTAATTATTTTCTAAAATTCATCTTCTCTTAAATGAACTCTTAACTGAAGTAGTAATATACGTCATAAAAAAGAAGATTTTGAATTGTAATTCTTTTTAAAAAATATTAATTCATGTTTTTAATTTAAACTAATTCAAGATCAACCTTGATTACTTATAAAAATTCAAGAACGTTATTGGTTAATAAAAAATAAATGAAACAAATTATTTATATGTGATTAGTGATACTGAGTGAGAAATAATACAAGATATGGACAAGAGAATCACAAAATGACGTATAATGATTCATCCAAGATGGACTATGTTCAATCCTCACTAATGTGTTTCACACAAGAACGTTCTTGCTTTCACACAATTTTTCTTTGATCACTCTTGATCAATTACCTCATTCACCTTTCAACTTTGAAAGAATTTTTACATAAACCTTTCAGTCCATAAAAGATTTTTACACGATATCTTTTAATCACAAAAATGAATTTTACAAAACACTCAAACTATCTTTAAGAAATAGTTAAATGGATCCTAAAATCTACTTAACGCTTGTTTGAAATTGATTATCAACAAATAATTCGGTAAAAAGATAATTGATTCAAGTGTAAGAGACTGAAGTGATTGCACTGAAAACTCTAGTTGTTGTCTTCACCTTGAAGTTCTTTTTAGAGACGTGACGAAGGTTGAAGACAAATCATATAGTCGTTATTGATCAAAATGTGCATAGTGATAGTTTAATAAACATGTGTGTCCTTTGTAATCATAATGTTCTTCGTTTGTGTTTGAATGAATATTGTGACTGAGATCTTTAACAACTGTTTGATGTCAGTTTTTCTGCTTCACACGCAAGCTAGATTTTCTGCAAAAGGTGCAGCAGCAGTGTCCTTTTCATTCTTGATGTCCTAGTTGTATTTGTTCATAGACCATCAATCTGGAGATTGATCTGGTTATTGTTCTTGTTGTTGTTTTGCTTCTTTTAATCTTTTGGGCTTGATCATTGTTCTGAGTTACCTTGATATTTCTTTTACTTAAGATCTGAATTTAGGAAAATAATTTATTTCATTTTTATCTTTAAAACGAATTATCCTTAATGATCTTGATTGATTTGAATGATACAGTCAAAAACTAGAATGATATTGGTTTTCCCGGACTATTGCTCTTATGAGCCTTTTTCATTTTCAACTTTTTTACTAAAGGTTTGAAAGACATTAAAAGAATCATCTTTTTGTTTTAAGAATAGTAGCCATATCTCATTCCTCATAAGCTTGTAGTTTTGATAGGACCAAAAAGATCAATGTGAAGCAATTCAAGAGGTTTTTTAGTTGAAATAAAATCTTTTGAATGAAAAATAATTTTGACTTGTTTTCCTTTAGCACAAGTTTCACATACTTTATCTTTATCAAAACTTATTTTTGGCAGACCTATAACAAGATCAAGTTTGGCTGATTTTCAAATTGTTTTCATGCTAACATGCCCAGTTCATTTGTCTCATACCCACTTATCTTTGTTTATGGACATAAAGCATGATTCAGTAGGTGATTCTTCAAGATATAAAATATATAGTTTTTTCTTTCTTGATCCAGAGAAAATGACTTTTTCAAAAGTTACACGCTTGACTTCACATATTTTTGGTTTAAAGATAACCTCAAAACCATTGTCACAAAATTGACTAATGCTTAGAAGATTATGTTTCAAATATTCAACGTATTGAACATCAACAATTTTTGCAAAGTTTTCTTTACATGTAATACTTTTACCTTTGATTAGTGTCTGCTCATTATTTCCAAAGGTCAGAGATCCTCCACCATTCTTAACAAAGGAAAGAAAATATTATTTATCTCCTGTCATATGTCTCGAACAATCATTGTCCTGATACCAGAACGTTGAGAGGTTGTCTTGATTTGTATTTTTCATCCGTTATTTTGAAAAAACATGCACAATCAAGATATCCATTTTATTACAATAAGAACATTTTGTTTTGCATTTATCAAATTTTCATTCCGGTTCAAAAAAAAAATTCAGAGTTTTTGCTTTTCAGTTTTGTCAAAACTGAGTCCAACTTTATCAAATATTCATATGTGAGATACCATAATTCTTTGGAATATTTCAGTGGATTTAATAAAATTTGATAAATTATTTTTAAGATAATCAAGTTTTGTTTTGAGCAGAACAATCTCCTTTTGAATTGTAGAACGTTCTTGACATTCAGATTCTTTAGATGTTTTAAAATGAGACTCCTCTAAACTTTGAATGATTTATTTAGTTCATCATTCATAGCACTGAATTTCTCTTTTTCTTTGCAAATATGTTCTTTTAAAAAGCCACATTTTTTAGCAAGAAAGTTTGGGTCGTTTAACAAATTATCTAATTTCTTTTTCCATTTGTTCACATAAAGGACACTGTTCATAAATGATTACCTCGTCGTTTTCTAAGTTTTCCATTAAACACATGATGGCTTCTTCGTATTTAGTGTCTACTTTTCCATAATCATTACAGATGCCTATCATGGATATTTTCTTGAATGGAAATCTCTTCGGTGCCTTTTTATTTAAAGGACATTCAGTTTTGTAGTGACCTAGTTTGTTGCACTCATAACATGTAATTTGACTCTTATCTATTTTTGTCTTAGAGTTTTCCCTTTTGTCTGGAGAATTTATTTTGATATGATCTTTTTTCTTCATTAATCTTTGAATTGTCCTTGTAAGAAGAACTATTTCTTCATCAACTTCTTCTTGATCAATTTCTTATGAGTCTTATCTCTCATCTTTTTATGAAGATGTGCTTTCTTTGAAGATTTTGAGAGGGTTTTAAGGTTATTATTTTTCCTTTCTTTGCTGGTTAATCCTTTTCCAATTCAAGTATCTCAAAATTATTGGCTTGACTTATGGATGTGACCATTAGTATCCATATGATTGGGAGACATCTCAAATTTTTTCTTACTTTATCTGGGACTGAGTATTACTTACCTAGATAGCGCATTTCATTCACTATGGTTGTAAAACTTGAATACATTTCATCAATAATTTCTCCTTCATTCATCCCAAATAGTTCAAACTTTCGTACAACTATATCAATTCTTGGATTGAGTATGCCTTATCAAGATACCGCATTTCATTCATTATGGTTGTAAATATTGAAAACATTTTATCAATGGTTTCTCCTTCATTCATCTCAAATAGTTCAAATTTTCGTACAACTCTATCAATTCTTGTTTCTTTGACATGACTTGTTCCTTCATGATGACTTTGTAATGTATCCCATACTTTTTTAGCCGTATCACATTCATCAACTCTTTCACTTTCTTCTCTGCTCAAAGGACATGACAAAAATAATTGAGCTTTAGAGTTTAGAAGTACCTTAACTTTGTCTTCTGTTGTCCAATTTGCTTATTTCTTTTCAACAGATGTTGAATCACTTTGATCCAACTCTTAGTACAAAGTTTCCATATGTTATGATGCGCCACATTCATGTATCTTGTCGCTTGAAGAATAGTTTCATCTTACTTTTTCAAAAGTAGTAGCTTGTACCCTCAAAGTAAGATGATCAATTTGATGATCCTCCTTCAACGATTTACTTGGTTTTTGACATTGTTTCTTGAATCTTTTTCTCTAACACTTGTTAAGTATTTATCCTTAGAGGTAGGCTCTGATGCCAATTGAAGTAACAATATTAATCACAAGGAAGGGGGTTTGAATTGTGATTCCCTTTATAAAATATGAATTCTTATTTTTAATTTAAACTAACTCAAGATCAATCTTGGTTACATATAAAAATAAAAATAAATGAAACAAATTTTTTCTACGTGATTAGTGATAGTGAGTGAGAAATAATATAGGATATGGATAAGAGAATCACACAATAATGTATCTTGGTTCATCCAATGTGGGCTATGTCCAATACTCACAATTTATTAGTTTTTCCACTCATATGCTTCACACAAGAATGTTCTTGCTTTTAGACAATTTTTCTTTGATCATTCTTGATTAGTTACAACATTCATCTTTCAATCATAAAAGGATTTTTAGATATACTTTTCATTCCTTTTACACGATACCTTTTAATCACAAAAATAATTTTTACAAAATACTCAAACAATCTTTAAGAGATAGTTTTTAGCTTCAAATGAAATTATGAAAGAAGATTGTAAGATCATGATCTACTCTACACTTGTTTGAGATTGATTATCATCAAATAACTAAGTAAAAAATATCTTTGAATATAGTATAAGAGAACTGAATCTTTTGCTTGATTGAAGAGTTTTTTATTTCTCAAGTATGATTGTTTAAGTGATAAATTAATTGCACTGAAAACTCTTGTTGCTTTCTTCACCTTGAGGTTCTTTTTATAGATGTGATGAAGGTGGAAGACAACTCATATAGTTGTTACTGATTTATCTATTTAGAGTGATAATTTAATATACATGTGTTATATTTTATCCAGAACGTTATTCCTTTATAACCACGATGTTCTTCGTTTGTGCTTGAATGAATATTGTGACTGAGATCTTTAGCATTTGTCTGGTGTCAGTTTTTCTAATTTACACGTAAGTTTGACTTTCTGCAATAGATGCAGCAGTAGTGTCCTTGTCATCCTTGATGTCCTAGTTGTATTTGTTCATAGGACCTTAATCTGGACATTGATCTGGTTATTGTTCTTGATGTTGTTTTGCTTCTTTTAATCTTTTGGGCTTGATCATTGTTCTGAGTTTCCTTGAAATTCGTTTTACTTCAAATCTGAATTTTGGGAAATGACTCATTTTATTTTTATCTTTAAAACATATCATCTTGAATGATCTTGATTGATTAGAATGATATTATTCAAAAGACACACCAAAATTCAAATATACATTTATCTTATAACTAATTATTTAGTAAAATTCTTCCTCCCCTAAATGAACTTCTAACTGAAGTAGCAATATATGTCATAAGCTTGTAGTTTTGATAGGACCAAAAAGATCAATGTGAAGCAATTCAAGAGGTTTTTTAGTTGAAACAAAATCTTTTGAATAAAAATTAATCTTGACTTGTTTTCCTATAGCACGAGTTTCACATACTTTATCTTTATAAAAAATTCCTATAACAAGATCAAGTTTGGCTGATTTTCAAATTGTTTTCATGCTAACATGCCCAGTTCTTTTGTGCCATATCCACTTATCTTTGTTTATGGACATAAATCATGATTCAAGAGGTGATTCTTCAAGATATAAAATATATATATTTTTATTTCTTTATCCAGTCAAAATGATATTTTCAGAAGTTGCACGCTTGACTTCACATATTTCTGGTTTAAAGATAACCTCAAAACCATTGTCACACAATTGACTAATGCTTAGAAGATTATGTTTCAAATCTTCAACGTATTGAACATCCACAATTTTTGCAAAGTTTTCTTTACTTGTAATACTTTTACCTTTGATTTGTGTCTGATCATTATTTCTAAAGGTTACAAATCCTCCATCATTCTTGACAAAGGAAAGAAATCATTATTTATCTCTTGTCATATGTATCGAAAAACCATTGTCCTGATACCAGAATGTTGAGAGGTTGTCTTGATTTGTTATTTTCATCGGTTATTTTGAAATAACATGCACAATCAAGATATCCCATTTTATTACAATAAAAACATTTTGTTTTGCACTTATCATCTTTTCTTTCTAGTACAAAAAAAATTCACATAGTTTTTGCTTTTCAGTTTTGTCAAAATTCAGTCCAACTTTATCAAATATTCCTACCCGAGATTCCATAATTCTTTGGAAAGTTTTAGTGGATTTAATTAAATTTGATAAATCATTTTTAAGATAATCAAGTTTTGTTTTGAGCAGAACGTTCTCCTTTTGAGTTGTAGAACGTTCTTGACATTCAGATTCTTTAGATGTTTTAAAATAAGACTCCTCTAAACTTTGAATGATTTATTTAGTTCATCATTCATAGCACTCACTGAAGTAACAATGTTGATTTACAAGGAAGGGGGATTTGAATTGTAAAGGCACCTTTTAAAAATTCTTGTTAAAAACTTAAGAAAATAACTCAAGATTGATCTTGGTTGTGAAAACAGAAAACGGAGAACGTTCTTGGTTTCTTTGTTCTTGATCAAATTTATCTTGTGTTTAATGATCCTTGAAGCTTCATATGTATTTATTGATGTTACAGCTTCTATCTGGAGCCTTGATTCTGTCCAAAACAGTTTGGTGAATGATAAGTAAGGATATCAATGCTGAAATTCTGCAGAAACGGAGATTGATAATCAATCTGGAGACTGGTCTGGTCATTCTAGATAAAGATGTTTGCTATTGAAGATCAAGTGTAACAAGCTGAAGAGTATTTATCAATCTGGAGACTGCTATTAGACTGCTGTTCAGATTGATCAGAATACTATCAAGAATGTTCAGATATGTCTGGTCTTGCTAATTCTTGATCTTTTCTCTTTCTGATTCGGGTAGTTTCTTTGAATCTAATCATCTCAGTTTGTTCCTTGCCAAGTGCTGATGATATAGATGTAAAATCCAGAGGCCAAAACTTCTTTTAACTAGTGGAGATTGATTGGTTTTGGAGCTGTGATGATCATTCTGAAACTGAAGAACATTCTCCGTTTTTCAGATTTTGTCAAGAATTTTCTCCTTTCTTGTTTGTTCAGATTTTGCTTTTCATGCTGATTTATTATTGTTTTACTTGGATCCTATCTTTGATTAATACACTCAAACACGCATGTTAAATACCAAAACACTTAGAATCATAATTAACATTCTTAATTAACTTTTTGTTTGTTTTCATCAAAACATTAACTTGAGATTTTGTCTCAACACTCACTTTCTCTTTTTCTTTGCAAACATGTTCTTTTAAAAAGCCACATTTTTTAGCAAGAAAGTTTGAGTCGTTTAACAAATTATCTAATTTCTTTCTATTTGTTCACATAAAGGACATTGTTCATAAATGATTACCTCATTGTTTTCTAAGTTTTCCATTAGACACATGATGGCTTCTTCATTTTCTTTAGTGTCTACTTTTTCATAATCATCATAGATGACCATCATGGATATTTTCTTAAATGGAAATCTCTTTGGTGCCTTTTTATTTAAAGGACATTCAGTTTTGTAGTGACCTAGTTTGTTGCACTCATAACATGTAATTTGACTCTTATCTATTTTTGTCTTAGAGATTTCTCTTTTGTTTGGAGAATTATTTTTAATCTGATCTCTTTTCTTCATTAATCTTTGAATTGTCCTTGTAAGAAGAACTATTTCTTCATCAGCTTCTTCTTGATCAATTTCTTATGAGTCTTCTCTCTCATCTTGTTGTGAAGATGTGCTTTCTTTGAAGATTGTGAGAGGCTTTTAAGGTTATTATTTTTCCTCTCTTTGTTGGTTAATCCTCTTCCAATTCAAGTATCTCAAAATTTTTGGCTTGACTTATGGATGTGACGATTAGTATCCATATGATTGAGAGACATCTCAGATTTTTTTTCTTACTTTATCTTGGACTGAGTATTACTTACCAAGATAGCGCATTTCATTCACTATGGTTGTAATTCTTGAATACATTTCATCAATGGTTTCTCCTTCATTCATCCCAAATAGTTCAAACTTTCGTACAACTATATCAATTATTGTTTCTTTTACATGACTTGTTCCTTCATGATGACTTTGTAATGTATCCCATACTTTTTTTAGCCGTATCACATTCATCAACTCTTCCGCTTTCTTCCCTGCTCAAAGCACAAGACAAAAATAATTGAGCTTTAGAGTTTAGAAGTACCTTAACTTTGACTTTTGTTGTCCAATCTGTTTTTTTCTTTTCAACAGATGTTGAATAGCTTTGATTTAACTCTTAGTACAAAGTTTCCATCTGTTCTGATGCACCACATTCCTATATCTTGTAACTTGAAGAATATTTGCATCTTATTTTTTCAAAAGTAGTAGCTTGTACCCTCAAAGTAAGATGGTCAAATTGATGATCCTCATTAAACGATATACTTGGTTTTAGACATTGATTCCTAAATCTTTTTCTCTAACACTTGTTAAGTATTTATCCTTAGAGGTAGGCTCTGATGCGAATTGAAGTAACGATATCAATCACAAGGAAGAGTTGTTTGAATATTGATTCCCTTTATAAAATATGAATTTCTATTTTTAATTTAGACTAACTCAAGATCAATTTTGGTTACTTATAAAAATAAAAATAAATGAAACAAAATTTTACTACGTGATTAGTGATAGTAAGTGAGAAATAATAATAGATAAGGATAAGAGAATCACACAATAATGTATACTGGTTTATCCAAGGTGAGCTATGTCGAGTCATACAATTTGTTAGTTTTTCCACTAATGTGTTTCACACAAGAATGTTCTTGCTTTCTCACAATTTTTCTTTGATCATTCTTGATTAGTTACAACATTCATCTTTCAATCTTAAAAGGATTTTTAGATATACCTTTCATTCCTTTTACACGATATCTTTTAATCACAAAAATAATTTTTTAAAAACACTCAAACTATCTTCAAGAAATAGTCTTTAGTTTCAAATGAAATTATGAAAGAAGATCGTAAGATCATGATCTACTCAACACTTGTTTGAGATTGATTATCAGGAAATAACTAAGTAAAAAAGATCTGTGAATATAGTGTAAGAGAACTGAAGCTTTTGCTTGATTGAAGAGTTTTTAATTTCTCAAGTATGATTGTTTAAGGGATGAATTGATTGCACTGAAAACTCTTGTTGTTTTATTCACCTTGAGGTTCTTTTTATAGACGTGATGAAGGTGGAAGACAACTCATATAGTTGTTACTGATTCAGCTGTTCAAAGTGATAGTTTAATATACACGTGTTCTATTTTATCCATAATGTTATTCCTTTGTAACCATATTGTTCTTCATTTGTGCTTAAATGAATATTGTGACTGAGATCTTTAGCAGTTGTCTGGTGTCGGTTTTTCTACTTTACACGCAAGTTGGACTTTCTGCAATAGTGTCATTTTCATCCTTGATGTTTTAGTTGTATTTGTTCATAGGTCATTAATCTGGACATTGATATGGTTGTTGTTCTTGATGTTGTTTTGCTTCTTTTAATCTTTTGGGTTTGATCATTGTTCAAAGTTTCCTTGATATTCGTTTTACTTAAAATCTGAATTTTGAGAAATGATTCATTTCATTTTTATTTTTAAAACGAATTATCCTGAATGATCTTGATTGATTAGAATAATACTGTAAAAAATCATAATGATCTTAATTTTTCCAGACTATTGCTCTTATGAACCAGAATGATCTTGGTTTGCCCATATTAATATTTTTATGAACTAAAATGATTTTGATTATCTATCTTCGAATAATACACTAAGAAATACAAGTTAAATAGCAACACAATTAGAATCATTATTATAAATTAACTAACTTGTTTATTTATTTTTAAAATATTAATTTAGGATTTTACCTCAACACTAATGATGTCATAATTAAGCCCAACCCCTTACCTCCTCTCTCTCTAAGTACATTTGGATCAACCAATGGAAGTACCTATAACTTCCCCTATTAATAATTGGTGAATACTTCAGTTTACAAGGGCATTGTTGTGGAATTGTCATGTAATTTTTTAATATTTAATTTTGATATAATTTTATCTTCAAAGTGATGGTCCTAAAAAATTTACTTAATAATTTTGAGAGAAATGTACCATGCAACTCCCTCCATCCC
The DNA here is from genome assembly GCF_000331145.2 of Cicer arietinum. Taxonomy (NCBI): domain Eukaryota; kingdom Viridiplantae; phylum Streptophyta; class Magnoliopsida; order Fabales; family Fabaceae; genus Cicer; species Cicer arietinum. The sequence continues at coordinate 57,013,097 of NC_021166.2, read as the reverse complement.
AAACAAAAATACAATTTTGTCTCTTAAAAAAATTTAGGCTTAATTGCAGTTTTGGTCCCTCTATTTTAGCTGAATCGCGAAAGTAGTCCATTCATTTTGTTTCTCCCCAATTTTGGTTCCCCAAACAGATTTTTAGTCCAAAACTTGATGAAATTTCATTTTTTAAACATGTACTACACTATTGATGATCATATATTTCAGGTACAATTATTGTAAATGAGATCTTGATGCATGATGTGGCTTAAATAAATGAAAAAAAAATGAAATTTCATCAAGTTTTGGACCAAAATTCTATTTGCGGGACCAAAAGTGGGGAGAAACAAAATGGATGGACTACTTTCGTGATTCAACTAAAATTGAGGGACTAAAACTGCAATTAAGCAAAAAATTTACCACTCCATTGTTCACTCAATTTTTTGAAACTTACAAAATTATCATTATCATTCCAAACTTTTTCAAACTTTCGAAATATAAAATAGTGAGTTTCTTTTACATTTTCGAAATTTTTTATAAACACAAAAGTTTCGAAACATAATTTTCCAGTTTTTATAAAAACTTTCGAAACTTTTGAACAAATTGAAATCTTCGAAACATAATTTCTCAGATTTTTGAAGGTTTCCATCAATTCAAAATTTTCGAAGCATAAATTTCCAGAAAACATCAAAAATTTTGAAACTTCTAAAATAGAAAAGTCCAGAATTTTCGAAACTTTCAAAACAATTCAAATCTTTCGAAATAGAAAATTTTTGAAACTTTCCATATGTGGAAACTTTCGAAACTTTCCAAATTTTCAAAAATTTGAAACTTCCGAAAAGGTTCAAAAATTTTAAAATTTTCTATTTCGGAAGTTTTAAATAGTTCAAAAGTTACGAAAATCATGAAAATTGTCATTTTGAATTTTTCAAAACTTTCGAATATTTTAAAATTTTGTTAAGTTAAAAGAGTAAAATTATATTTTTATATAAATTGAAGATGACAGGTTTAAGTGGGGGTGCGTGGTAGAAAACTCTAATTTTGAATGAAAGAAAGATAACATTTTTCCTATTTATTGTTAAACCTCAACCAAATTGACCTCGGCCCATAACACACAACCACATCTCTCTAAAGAAAACTGGCTATTGTACCCCCCCATTTAAACCTATACCCCCCCAAATTGTTGAAAATCCAATTTTATCCTTAAAAAATTCATAAAATTCATTTACTCTCAGTTAAAAAAAATTACCCAGAAATCTGAAATTCCTGAAATTTCCGGTAAGTTGCATCGAAATTTCCGGTAGTTATAATTGTTACCGGAAATTTGAAAAATGAAATTTTCGGTAGTTTTAATTTGAATACCGGATTTTTGAAATTTCCGGAAGCTACCGGAAATTTCAAAAAATTTGAAATTTCCGGTAGTCATTTTTTGTTCACCGGAAAGTTGGTTTTTTGAAATTTCCGGTAGTTAACCCGGAAATTTCAAAAATCCGGTACTTAATTTTTTTTTTTTTTTTTTGAATATGCTTTTAATTTGTTTGTTATTTTTTTTGAATTGTTTTTTTGAACTAGGGATGGAAAACACACGACCAGTATTTATAGATTTAACTGAAGCATTTACAACTGATCAAATTTTTGAGTCACGAGAAGCTGTCATATCATGGGCAAGAGAGATAGGTCGACAAAATCGAGTAGCAGTTATCATTACTCGATCAGACGTAGAGACTGGAAAGAGAGGAAGAAAGACAAAAGTAATTCTTGGTTGTGATAGAGGTGGACAATATAAGTCAAATACAAATGACACAGGTACTTCAACTAAAAAGTGTGGATGTCCGTTTAAACTTAAAGCGAGACCACTGAAAAATGATGAAGGATGGATTATTAGTTTAATCTGTGGACTTCACAACCATGAGTTAGTAGCTACTTTTGAGAATAATGCATTTATGGGACGCTTAACAGAAGAAGATAAGAAACATGTTGACGAGTTGACAAAGTATCACGTTGCACCGAGACATATCTTGTCATCTTTGAGAGATCGAGATACGGAGAATGTGACTAGTATCTATCAAATTTACAAGCGACGAAGTACATACAGGAAGAATTTGATGGGACCTAGAACTGATATGCAACACTTGTTGAAGTTACTTGAAGCTGAGAAATATACTTGTTGGAGTAGGACTCATGAGGACTCCAACGTTGTGAGGGATATGTTTTGGACGCACACAGATTCCATAACTTTGCTTAACATGTTCCCTCTTGTATTGATCATGGATAGCACCTACAAAACCAACAAGTATAGGTTACCGTTGTTTGAAATTGTTGGTGTAACTTCAACTTGGTTGACATTTAATGTTGCATTTGCTTATATGGATTCTGAACGTCAAGACAACTTTTGGTGGGCATTGGAGAAGTTAAAAGAGTTGTTTTTTTCAAACACGCCATTTCCTCAGGTGATTGTGACTGACAGAGAACTGGCTTTAATGAATGCAATTAAAGTTGTATTTCCATCTTCAACAAATTTACTTTGTCAACTTCATATTAACAAAAATGTTGGAGCCAAATGCAAACAGTATATATTAAAGAAATAAAACAAAATCCACAAACCACCTACATATCTTAAATGTAGCATTGCAAACACATCCCCCAACTATTCCACACACACTCCTATTCTTTATCTTCAATTTTGATCACCCATAATTATGCATCAGCTATATCTTTGACTGTTGAGCCTAAAACATACAAACAAAAGTTTATGCTTCCTAATCCCTCACTTATATTCACTTTTAATATTAGATGTTTTGAGTCTACTACATAACATAAGCCAAAATTTTGAAAAAATAAAAGAAAATTATTTTGAAGCTCATTGGGTTATCAGATAGTTCATTAGTTTGCACATATGTCAATCTCACACTCATTGTGTTTAACCGCATCACTAAGGATGAGGTTATAAAGCTTCTGAAAAAAAAATGTTTTAAAACTTCTCAAATTTTAGTTCTTAATATTTGCAATAAATAACTGAAAAACAGTCCAAATCACATAATTGTGACATTTATTTTAGACTACATTGTACTTTCAGTTATTTAAATTTAGTTCAATTTTCACTTAAATTCTTTAAAAAAAATATATTTTTGATTTAGTCTTTAAATTAATTTATGTTTGCAATAATTTTATGTTCTAATTAGTTTGTTCAAGTATTCTTTTTGAGAGTTCCGTTAAAATAAAACGTTTGTGGCATTATGATACTGACTACATTGTCCAGTTCAGCTTCATCTTCTTCCTTCTCTCATCTTTCAAACTTAAAATCCAAAAAAATAAAAATAAAATTCAGAGGAAAAAAAAAACTTAAAAAAGAACAGAAAGGAACAAGCTTGAACATAAAACAAGAAATAAAAACATAAGATTTTAGGGTAGCTATTAACATAAAACAAAATAAAAACATTAAAATCACTAGCAACAATTCTTATTCATCTAATTTTATTCTTTCATCAATTAAACTAGTGGATTCAAATTTAAAGGCCCCAACGCATTCATTTTTTTCTAAAGTTTGTGTTATCAGAAATCTTAAGAAAATAGCGGTGAAGAAGAGAAGAGAAAAGAAGATGAACTCTAACAGTTTAATTTGATATTTTTATTTCTAATAAAAATTAATTATTATAAATTGATGCTTTGTATTTTCCAAACATAATGTAACCTAGACGGAAATTCGGTTAAATTTAAAAGACTAATAATGCAATTTAACCATTGTTTTATAAACAAATCAACACCCTCCTATACCTATGAAACTCTGACACTTGACATAAGACACGAATTAATATTGACGCATCTACTAGTAATAATATAATATTTATCAAATCTAGGTACAAAATGTGAGATTACCATGACTGAGTCACTGACCATACTAGTTAAGTTACTACTAGTAAATAACCCAACCAACAATAATGCTTATCAAAATGTGATATGTGATAAGTGACTCAATTTATTTACTTAAAAAGATTTGTATTTATTTATTATGTAGACACACTATTTGGAACCCCTCTGCATGTAACACCAGGTTCAGAACTAGGAGCAAGCAACTCATAAGGTAAAACACCAGCACCACAACGGTTCTTCAAATTCCTATCAGAGTTCCTACTATCAATAACCTTCTCAATCTTTCCAATTTCAGCAGAGAATTCATAAAACTTCTCAACAATCTCAGCATCACCTGACCAAATAGAAGGCTGTTGCCTCTCACCCAAATACTCTTCGTCGGGCGAATGAGTCGAAAGTGTATCGACAACAGCCATATATTTGGAAGCCTGCAACAAACTAGGCAATGCATTGAGGAAATACTTTTGTGGATCAGATAAAAAGCTTGTATATTCAGGGTCAGACTCTTCTGGTACCAATCTTCTCATCAACGGTGGACGATTCGGCACATAGCCGCCATAAGGGTATTGTCCAAAGTTAAGTGCAGCATGTTGTGCAGAAGAATTCCAAATTAAGATTGTTAAGACTGAGACAAGACTTTCAGTGTTGTCCAATTTGGGCCACCATGTTTCATTCTTTAAATCAGCATGGCCCACATTGATTGATTCAGAGTACCAAGCTTGTAACTCTCTATCATTGCATAATATAGTTGGGTTTGGATAGTAATAGTTGACATAGGTACGAACCCAATTTTCTATTGCAAACCAGATTAATAGACCATCTTCTGCATAAGGGTAATCTTTCATCACTAGCTTTAGACCATATGGTTGTGTTGGGTCAGGTACTGCCATTCCTCTGTAATTTCAAAAAGAGAAAATCTTTGTTAGATTTGCTTGCAATTTTCATACACTAAAGAGCATTCTAAGAGCATCTCCATCCAGTAGGCGGTCGAGACTCGTGGTTTTAAAGTCGTAGTTTAATTAGATACATCAATTTTTATTGATTTAATTTTATATTTAAAACTAGAGGTATATAGTAATATAAGGTATTTGTTTTTACCTGCGGATGAGATCTTCAGGGAGACTATCTTTGTCAATACGCCAAAAGCTTTTGTAAGCAGCAGAACTAATCTCCATGCCATATCGACCAGGAGTGAAACAAGACTCAATGACACCATCTGCATTGATCAAACTCTGGCGAGCTAAAGCATTGATCTCCAAAGTGTACCTCATGTGTGGATCCAATAATTTGAATATTGGATGCATTGCACTTAATTGCCTATGAGCAGATAATATAAATGGTTCCATGCAAGCATGTGTGCGTAACCTATATCACAATTCACCAAATTAAATAAGTTTAATCAAATTTTTTATAAAAAAAATCTTTCATCACATGATCACCGTTACCAAACAACTTTACTTTCGCGATGAGAGAAGAAAGAAAAATTGGTTCCAGAGGTGGATGGTTGTGCAGCAAAATTGTTCATACATGTTGTTCTAATCACTGAACTTTGATTTAATATATATTTTTATGGTAGTTTTGTATTCTCTTCGAATCACTTATTCGATTCAAAACAGAATACAAAATTACTAATAAAATATATCAATAAATCAAAGTCCGCGCGATAAGAACAGCATATTAAAATTAACAAGATTACTGACCAATCATCCACCGCCGGAACCCAATTTTCTTCTTCTAGGTTGCAATGATCTCTCTGCTTATGTTGCTGCTGCAGCAGTATCTGTTTATATATAGAGATTTAGGGATTAAATCCCTTCTTCCAACAACTCATGGGCCAAGCCCATGTAATTTACTTTTTATTTTATTTTACTTGGTGTGGGCCCAATTGGAAATATCCAGCCAACAAAAAATAATATGATCCATTTTTTAAAATTTATAGTTTATTTTGAAATTTCATTAATTTTATATTTCTTTTAAGCTTAATTGCAGTTTTGGTCCTCATATTTTAGCTAAATCGCGTAAGTAATCTCCCTATTTTGTTTCTCTCCAATTTTGATCCCCAAACAGAATTTTAGTCCAAAACTTTGTGAGAAAATGAAACTGAGTTCATGAGTTTTTTATCACTTCAACTCTCTCATTCCACTAAATCAATTTATGACTTCCATTAAATTCAGATATTAAACCTTTCTAAACTATAATTTCTAATCATCAATGTTCCCCTCTAAATGAATGTGTCTATCTATATAGTCTACGAAAATAATTAAATTCTTATGTCAAAAGATAAATAAATAATGAAAGTCTAAAATAATTTCAAAAACTAAAAATAATCAATCATACTAATTTAATCTACCAATTTGATCCATGAAACTAACAAATTTGCAAAATGATTTATAACCATAAAAAATACTCTCTCACATTAGTAGAATCCAACATAGATTAAATTAACTAATACAATCAAGATTTTTTTTCCAGATATAATTTTAAAATTTCATTAATTTTAAATATCAAATATAAATGGATTTAATTTATATATAATATTAATGGAAAAAAATTTACATTCAATCATAGCTGTTATTAATAGAAAATATATAACTTTTATAAAAAAATTATATTTAAAATCATCTCTATGAATAATTATGATATGTTAACTGTAAATGTAAAAAAAAAGAAATTATACTAATTATATCAATTAAATTCAATACAAATTAATAATTGACTAAGTAAAAGAAAATGTAGGTCGTAGCTTACCAATGGTTGACAAGTTGATGCACACCAGCATCATTGGAGCAAACATGGGCCTTAGCAAGCATCCACATCCAATTAGTAGTTGCATCTAAAGGAGGTGTAACTACACGTTTTGATGGTGTATTTGGTCCAGATGGTGGCAGGCTAAGTTCAATAGCAACAGGTTTTAGAGTCCCAAGGGGTGTCAGGTAGTATATGGTACGTGTGGCATATGATTTTCTACCATCCAATGCATTGATCCTTTCAAGAAATGGAAGATAGATATCATGATAATCTATTATAAACAGCTTATTCTCATCAAGTGCCTGCAAAATTCATAAATAAAATTGCAAGAGCTTAGTACAAGTAGGCATATTTTTATTTGAATTATTTATTTAAAAATATAAATAAGATCGTTGTAAATTTGATGTCATGTGAATAAATGAATGATTGAATCCATGTGAAATATTATATAATTGGTTAATCTGCATCAACAAATCTTATCTTCACACAGACACTTGATTACGAATTCAAATTCGCTGCCCCATTAATGTATTTGGTAAAAAAATACTTCTTCCATGTTATAATAAGTATCATGCAAAATTTCCAAACATATTAACAAATGTAATAATTAAAATAAAGAGATAATTAATTTTATTAAATTATTTATCTTAATTATTAATCAACTTTTTTTATTCTTATCGGTATATAGTATAATAATATTCTATAAATTATGCACATACTAATAATTAAAGGATAATATAAAAAGAATAATAATTAAAGTTATATTAAAAATTGAAAATAATATTTATTTTTGAAACAATTTTTAATAATTAAAATTAAATTAAAAATTGAAAATAATATTTATTTTTGAAACAATTTTTAATAATTAAAATTATATTAAAAATTGAAAATAATATTCATTTTCGAAATAATTGTCTTTAGATATTAGGATTATTTACTGTTATTGACCGCATGTATTCACGCAGTTAATGATTTTGTAACTGTGTGGTTAAAATCAAACGGTTCATATCTTTATTTTAATAATTTTTATTTTAAAAAAAATAAAAAATTATTTGAGACAGGAACCGTCTAATTAAAATCGGACGGTGAACCAAACACTAATATTACCAAATACAAATTCATGTATTTAGTTAGGAATTGAATTTCTCCAAAGCCCTCGTTAACATAATATGGTTAAGTAAGTTTATGAATTATTTGATGGGTATACCTGTTGGACAGTCATGCCATTAAGTTGGCTTAAAATGTGCTCTTCTTTAAGAGCAGATTCTTGTGGACCATAGATTTCAGGATCTAATTTACTAACAGGTGGGAAAACTTTAAGGCTCTGAATTGTAACAGGGTTAACTCCTGCTATTGCTTGACGGGCAAATTCGTCATCTCGCAACCAAGCAAATTTATCCTCTGCACACATTAGACACGTGATATCAATAATTTAACAACTTTTAAACCGATATGTGAAACATTTAAAATTAATTATTCAAAACAGCTTTGAAGACAGTTTTTTTTTTCTTCATTTGATAATAACAAGTTGTCACACTTGTAAATCATATACTAATAAAGAAAAGGAATAATATGAACATTAGATCTATCTTTGAACTGAAACACTCGTGTTTTTTATGGTGAAATTGAACTGACAAGAATAAAAAGCCAAAAAACATGTTGGAGTGGCTCTTTTTGTAGCACTATCTTTTTTATATGACATCCATGATAGAGTATATTAATGGCCAAAGACCCCACCACATTGGCCTTTGAATTGACTTGATATCTATTCAAAATACTACTAATGAAAAAAATCTTTATTTATAAAATATTTTTATAAAAAAAAAAAAAAAAAAGCAAAAACTAGAAGGACAAATTACAGGGGTTGTTCTTGACTAAAAAAATTAAAACGTGGAAATGAATAATTATGAGCTTTAGACAATAATGGATATTTAAAAATCTAAAGGCCTATTTAATTTATGAAATCATTTTTTTTTTTACTTTTTAAAAAATACATCATCCAAATCACTAAATTTTAGAGAGAAAGGAAATAAAAAAGATTTATATAAGAAATTAGTGGAAACCGAATTGTGTATCCAAAATAGTTAGCAAGAAATTGACAATAAAAAAACCATATACTCACTTGATATAATTTTGGGAGTGTCATACTTTAGAAGACCCTGGCTAGATTCTTGAATTTTGCTAAAAATTTTAGGTAATGGTAATTTCTTCAAAACATCATCTTGCAAACCCAACTTAATGAGTAACCCTACACTGTAAAGGCCATCAACATCTGAAAAGTCATTGAAATCTTGGTTGTGAGCAGAAAGACTTGATTTAAGGCCAGGAAGCAAGTTATGTAGCACTGCCTTTAGCCTCTTCACTGAAAATGTGTTCTGTTTTGATTCCTCAAACCGTTCATCTCTTGGTACGTACATAGGATGTGGCTTCTCTACACGACTCTCAGCGGTTATATCTGTAACAACCCCAATCCAATTTTGTTTTAAATAATATATCTCAAATATTAATTATTTAGTAATGTTTATTTAATTTATTATTACCTGTATCAGATGGTCCACGGCCAGTACGACACCGTCTTGGGTATGGATACATTTCAGATCCACCAAGTGTTGGTCTTGCAAATTCAATTCCTCTATCTGGATTTCCCAAATCATTGTATGTATCATAGTCATAAATTCTGTCAGATAATTTTCTAACTCCACTTCCATCACCTCTCAAATTTCTCAGCTCTTTCTCTCTCAAAGTTTTAATCCCAGCAGGTGTATCATCCGGTAAATAAGCCTGTTTTAATTAAATTACACAGTAAATAAACATAATTTACAAATTTATTGGTAAAAAAATAATGTGAAATCAACTTATTATTTATTAATTTCTTCTGTTCTAAAATAATGAATTCATTTTTTTTCAAAAATTATCTCAAAATTATTGATTATTTTAATTTTTAAGTCATTTATTTTCAATTATATTACTATTTAATTAATATTATTTGTATTATTTTTAATGCAATATATTTTATTATGTATTTATGATATTTATAATATATTAACATTTAATAAAAGTAATATTTTTTATTTCAGTTATATATTATTCTTATTAGGTGTGAAATAATCAATTAGATGAATTATTTTAGAAAAAAAATAAAGTAATATTTATAATTATAATTATTATTATTATAAACGAGAGAGTATTTAATATTGGACGGTGTCTTTTCCTGATTGCATAACGGAGTAGGTAGTTGATATAGGTCAATTCAATGCTGCTTGGTCCATGCATAAAATCTGACTATATGGTTTCCTAGCTTTTTAGTATCGAGGAAAATTAGTATTTTTTACAATAAATAAATAAAAAAAAAAATCAAGGACTGTTCTCTTCTGTATCCAAATTTTGAGTTTCCTTTTCTTTTTTTGAACGTGTGATAAATTTTTGGTTTAAAATTATTTTTATAAATCATTTTGATTTTTATCTATTAATAAAATAAGTAATTTATATTTTTTTTTAATTTCATCGTTTAAATACAAAGCTTTTTATTTTCTATCGTGGTGCGACATTGATTTGATTTAAATTAATAAATCAAATTCAATTTAGTGGAAACTCAGTCAATGATTTTGATGTCTTTAATGTTACATTTCTAAATATATAGGTATTTCAGATTTGTAATTGGTTTAACATTTATAAGATGTATCTTATTTATAGATATTTTCCTTTTCTATAATCTTAAAGTTATGAGTTTGTTTAAATATTTATCATTTTTTATTTTAGTTATTTTGAATTGTATAGTTGAAGATCAATATTTTTTTTTCAATTTGAATGAAGTAATACTATTTTTAATTCAAAAAAAAAATCAAAGACTATTAGACACTAAAATATAAATTATTAAATAAGTTTTATGTCCTTATAAATATATTATATTTCATTTTTAATTTATTTAAAAATTTAAACAATGATTTTTTGAATATTTTTCGTCAATAATTTGTGTCTTTACTTTTATATCAATTCATCTAAAATATTATAATTTTTTAATTATCTTTTATATCTATATTTAAAACATTATAAGAACATTTTCTACAAAACTTTAGAAGAATGAATCAAATATGACTTTTAACCTTTTACTACTTAAAAAATTATATTTAATTAAAGATAAATAAATTTTTGTAGAAGAGATTTGTTATAATGCTCTTCACATGCAAAAATAATTCAAAAATTTTAAAAATACACATGAATTGAATTAAAAACAAGAACCAAAATTTTTTTTAAATAATATTTTATTAACTATTATTTAAATAATTTTTTTAAAAAAATAAAAAATAATATATCTATAGGGACGAAAAATTATTTTAACTAAAAATAAACAAATAAAATATAATATATTTCCGATAAAAGGAAATTTTGGCTTCATTATCCTTTTCAAGATTCTTAAAAAGAAAAAATATTATTATTTATTTTAACTTTTAAGTTTCACCTCATTTCTCACGTTGAAAAAAGTAATTAAACAAAACACAAATATTGTTGCCATATTATATTACTAATGGTTGTACTTTCTATGTTTTCTTTCTGGACATGTTATCTTATTATGATAGGAAGAAATAAAAATTCAAACAAATAAAAAGAATTGAAGAAATAGTTAATTAAATATACCTTATTAGAAAAGAAAATCCTCTTTCCAGGAAGATCTTTTCTGGCTTGAACAAAAGAGTTGCAAGGGAAATGAACTGGTCCAGTTGCAAATCCTTCAAGGGTTATACTTTCCAAGTAAAATTCTTGTTGATGATTGTTTATAATAGTAATAGCTCCTGGCTCTCCAAAACTTGAATCCACTATGAATTCAGCTATGTAATTCACTCTCTCTGCCTTAATGTTTGTCTTCTTTGACCAATCCTTCAACACTGCTTCACTACTCTTCTTTGCAGCTTTTGTTTCTATAGATCACAATCAAATCCAAAAAATCATTCATTGATTCAGTTTTAAAATTCAAAGTTAATCCAAATTAAGATACTAAAAATTATTAATATAAGAATTATTTGAAGTGATTTAGGCAATTTTATTATATATTCTAATAAATAAAATAATTTAGATATTTAATAATTTTGAAATTACTAAAAACTATTGAATAGAGGTTTTTTAAAGAGTAGAAGTTTTTTTTTTTTGTAGTGAAATTTATAATAAAAAAAATTGTTAAAAAAAATAAATTTTCATCAAAAAGAAATGTAATAAATAGACCTTACTTAACAAAAACAAGGAACTAATTTTTGAAGGTAACACAAAAAGGATCATTTTTTAGGAAACTGGTGACATTTCTAGCACACCCTTGTAAAGAAAAATCATGGGGCTGCTTAAAATGACGAATTTAGAAAATAAATATTGAAAAGTCTTACTTGGATCCATCTCAGTGCTATAAAGTTCAAGAACAACATTTCTTCCAATCCTATCAGTTAAAGCATCAAGATGTTTAACAAAAGTCTCTTTGAAATCCTCTTTGATCTTGTTCCTTATTGTCACAACACCTCTAACTTTGAATTTCACTGGTTTCTCTTCAGGAACAGAAGAAGAAGAAGAAGAAGAAGAAGAAGAAGAAGAAGAAGAAGAAGAAGAAGAAGAAGAAGAAGAAGAAGAAGAAGAAGAAGAAGAAGAAGAAGAAGAAGAAGAAGAAGAAGAAGAAGAAGAAGAAGAAGAAGAAGAAGAAGAAGAAGAAGAAGAAGAAGAAGAAGAAGAAGAAGAAGAAGAAGATGATGACGATGACAAAGAAGAAGATGAACCCTTCACCAAATCCTCACTTATAGCTGCAACAGGAAACTTAGCAGATTTTCTCAATTTCAAAACTCTTCTGTTTCCTAAAGGAACCAAAACAGGGTTGATCAAGAAACTTCCACGTTTCTGTTGAAAACTTGGTGAAGACGAAGGAAACAAAGATCTTTCTACCAATGAAGAACCCATGATTTCATTTGTAAGTGCCATCAATCAAAGGTTCTTAATTTTTGAGTTTTTTATTACGAGGTTTTTGTTTTTTGTTTACTCTGTTTTGAGCAGTTGAAAAAATAAAATAGAACAGTGAGAAATTGTTATAATTGTGTCGGTTTAAATGAAAATAGCTGGCTTAGAATTCTTTTATATGTATATATGTTGAAGAGAAGGACATAGGAAAAGTTGATTAAATGTACTAAAAAGGTGGCAAAATATGAATCATGAATTTCTCTTCACCGTCCACACGTTTTTTTTTTCTCGCAAACTGTGATTGTGCTTATGATAATTTTTATAGTTGACTCTTCTTGTTTTTCGCGAAACTATTTTTATTAACAAAAATTAAATATATTTTTAGTATTTATAAAATTTAATATTTTAATTTTAATTGTTGTAGATAAAAATATATTTTTTTAGTTTATATAAAATTATCAAACAAGTAATTTTATTATCTATTAAAATAAAATAAATTTAATTGTTATTCAACTTTAAAAAAAATTAAATAATATTCTATTAATATGTTTCGAGAATAATTACACAAAATTTTATAATTTTTTAAATTAAGATAAATTAAATATAAATTTTTTAACTCAGAAAACGTAAAGATAAAAATAACAAAAACATAGACATAAAAATCAAATTTTTAATTATTTTTTTTGAAGAACTTTTTATAATTTTGTAAACATATCTAAAAAGTTTATTCAAAAATATTTATTAACTTAATAATAGGGGTTAAAAATACATGATAATTTTATACAAATTAAAATTTAATTTTTATTTTATAAAAATTAAAATTAACAGATAAAAATTTTATAAAAACTAAAAATATATGTAACTATTTTTTAATTGGAACACTTTTTTTTTTTTCTAGATATATAGCATCTTAATTGCCCATCATATTTTTAGGATTAGAGTGAATTTAGGAGGAAAAATAAAACGAATTTAATATTTATGGGTTGAATTATTGACTTGGATAAGGTCTTATCTTTTAATTATAAATCTTCGTGTTAACCCGTGCACAAATAATTAAGAATGTTTAGCGGAAGTACTATTAATGAAAAGAAATTAAAAAAAATATTTCATGTGAAAAATAATAATAGTTTTAGTTAGATTTAAATACTAAGGTTTGAAAAATATTTAGACTTAATTGTAGTTTTGATACTCTTATTTTAACTGAATCACGCAAATAATCTTTTATTTTTTTTGTTTTTAGTTTTGATCCACAAATATAATCTTAGTCCAAAATTTAATAGAGTGTCATTTTTTTAATGATGTGTCGAAAAAAAAATGATGGGGAAGATTGAATTAATTAAATTTTATTGTTATACATAATTTATAAAACATATTCACTTTTTCTTTAAAACATTCCTATTTTATAATATCATTTAATTACAAAAAACATTAAAAAAAAGAGTTATTTCTATTTTAATCTCTAATTCCATTTCATTTCATTTTCTCCTTCTTCTCCTTCTTAACGTTGAGGATTAAGAGAATGAGTGGAATTGAATTAGGAATTATAATTGCAAATGTGTTTCCCTTCTCCTTTTTATGTTTTTGTAGTTAAATAATATAATAAAATAGAAAATGTGTTTTACAAATTAGGAATAATATTAAAATATAATTAATTTATCTAGAATTTTCCATATCATTTTTTTTTGTTGATAAATTATTAAAAAAAATGATATTTTATCAAGTTTTAGACTAAAATTATGTTTAAGAATCAAAATTAGAGACAAATAAAATAAATGAATTATTTTTGTAATTCAGCTAAAATATAATCAACAAAACAATGAATAAAAGTGTAATTAAGTCAAAACATCTATGAATGTGATTTGTTTGTATCCTACATTTCATCATACTTATATTTAAAATTACTACTAAAGATTAGACAATACAATTTGCTATAAATTATTGCCTCGATTCGTTAACTTAAACATCAGCACCAATATACATAAAATAGTTATAGATTAAGTTCATTGACTACATTTAAAATGATCATAATAAACCTTCGATCACATACTTTATTTTGCAAACTCTTACACCACTTCTTTTGCGAAATTCGGCTTACAATAACATCACAAAACGTTATTGAGTTTGCTAGATTTTATTACTGAATTGATTAATATTACAATTAGTGAGTGGATTTAATATTACTTCAAATTAAACAACTATTAAAACAATTAGTTATATAGTGGTTCGGGTTGGAAATAGGTTGAGTTAGATTTGGATGTCATCGACTGAACTCGTTAATAATTTGTTTATCTCAAAATTCGATTTAAATGGATAATTTAATTGTATTTTTAAGAGAAAGTAAATGTCTAATATAAATATAAACATTAATAGGTCTATTAAAAAATCACCATTTTTAACATTAAATTATTATTATTATTTTTTTTATTATTATTATTATTATTATTATTATTATTATTATTATTATTATTATTATTATTATGTATAATTTTTAATTATGTTTCATTTACATAATCTTCAACTTAATTGAATTAAGAGTTCATTATACAAAATCTTACTCAAAAACTCTACCTATATATCACAAACATATTCAACCATACATATAACAAATAAAAAATATTATTTAAATATTTTATATATATAAATGTGTGTGTGAGGGTCCGTTAACTCCATAAATAAGTATATGATGAATTACTCCATTTAATAACTCAATATACACGAAGAATTTCACTAATCCGACCGTTAAATAAAAAATTCTTATTGAGTAGATCAACTCCACCAATTTGTATAAAATTTTAAAATTATTTCACATTTGGTTAAATAATTTCAAATTAACATATAATACGTTTTTCTAAAATATAAATATCAATGGTTAGATTACATAGTTATGAATTTTTTATTTATATAAACTTTTATGTGCTTGAATATTAATATATTATGCCAATAATCAATGGTTAAATTAATGAAATTCATCATTTATATTGAGTTATTAAACTGAGTAACTCAAAAATAAAGTTTTCCTAAAGTCAATACATTTTCACTCATATATATAGTTCAACAAGTTAAAGTATATATAGTTCAAATTCAACTCATTTAGTTCATAAACCAAATTTAACAAATTAATGTGTAGGGTGAAGTCTTTAAGTATATTCAAGTTGACTTGGTTTATTGTGTTGCCCTAATATATTATTCAAGGTCTATAAAAAAACACCATTATTAACATAACATTAATTATTATGTTATGTATAATTTTCAATTATATCTCATTTACATAATATTCAACTTAGTAGAATCAAGAGTGAGTCATACAAAATCTTACCTAAAAATTATAACTATCACAAACATATTCAATCATACACATATCAAACAAAAATTATTATTTAATTGTTTTATATATTGATAAGTACCTCGAGAACACGAAGATGATTCATATTTTAATAAATTAGAATAAACTTTATTTATTTTAATTTAATAAATTAGATTTAGTTGATGCCACATGGAAGTGAAGATAATTTGCTTAGTTTATTTATAAAAAAATGATGTAATCCAAATATGGGCATAGATTTAAATGAATTAGGTTTATGTTGAGTGAGTTAGGTCTGATTTTTGAGTTCTTATATTAGAATTTGCTTGAATTTGTTGGATGAGCTCACTCTTCAAGTGGAACTCATCAAATTTTTACTATTAGAAGAAGAAAAAAGTAGAAAAAGTGAGATTGCAAGTAACGTGAAGGAGAAGACATAATTGGATTCTGATGGTAACAGGTGTGTAGTAAACTTGTTCTATATGATCTACTATTTTACTATGTTACTTCTAACACTGAGTTTTTTATTTTAATATACAACGTATGTAGTTTTATCTTCTCTGAGAGTTACTCTGAAATACCCACTTTAGTGGAATGTTGTTTTTTATTTGTTTGTTTTCCACTATTTGGTATTGACTATTGTTGATTGATAGTTCGCAGTGTTACTAGGAAGACTCTGGTGTACTCATTAATTATTATAGTGGAATGTTTTATTGGACTAGGTCCCGTGGTTTTTATATTCTCAATTTGATGGAAGTTTACCACGTTAAAAATGGTATTTGTCTCATATTTAATTTTTTTGTCAATTATTGTTGCAATGTGGAATTGTATTTTCTATGTGGTCACTTATTTGCACAGGTGTGAGAAAAATATTTCGTATTATTGAAGTAATTATCTTAAGTTTTTTCCAACAGAATCTTACCAATGACTTCCTTAGCATTGTGGCAATTTCTCATCGGCTTATTAATCTTCTAGGTTGTGGCGCCTTCTTCTACATCTTCTTAACCTGATTCATCTTTGTTTCTTTCTTTACTCTTTTATTTGTCACTTTATTTGAAGAAATCACTTGTTAGACCATTCATCTCTGATAGAAATCCAAGTATATATAATTCAAATTCAACTCATCTAATATACTAAATTAATTTTCAACTCATTTAGTTCATGAACCAATTTTAACAATTTAATTTTGGGTGAAGTCTTTAACTATATTCAAGGTGAGTTAGGTACGACTAAAAAGACTCTTAGATATACATAACGATGACAAAAAAATTATATCCACAGATAAATTCTCCAATGAGTACGAAACATATATTTTAACCAATACTCGCAAATAAATTACATAAATATTTTAATTACCTATTAGTTTACGGATACACAGACAAAGGTAATGGTATCCATACACTCGAATATATGATATTCATTCATAAATTGATAAATTATCATATTGTAATGCATTTTGTTTATGTGTTAATATACCGATATTTTCTATAATGAAACTTTGTGATACATTATGTTTATATGCTAATGTATTATCATTTTTATGTGTTTATATTTTATTTTATTTTTGACAAAATGGAGAGAAAATTTCTACATAATTGTAAATATAATAATTTTTTTATACATAGATAATTATATCGGTAGGGTAGATATATTTTAATATCGCAAATAATAAACATCCACTTAATATTTGTTTACCGAAATCCGCCTAAATATTGATAGAGCATGTATATAATTTGTATTTAACGAGATGGGTGGCTGATGATTACTATTAGTTTCCATAAATATCCATTGTTATCTTTTGGTAAACTCATACAAGAGGAAAAAATTTGCTTCACACACCTATTTAAGTTTACAAATGTATGTATTAATATATCATTTATTCGATACTCATTTAAGAGGTTAGCCTCTCTCTACACATGTTTTAGATATGTACCAGCTAATAAAATTTATCCAAAAATTATTTACCTCACCATTTCGAAGATGATATTAATTAATTATTTTCTATAATTTTTATAAGAAAAACAACTAACTTTACACTTATTAAAATATCTAGTTTAGAACAATGATTCTTTTAAATTTATAAAAAAAAAAAAAAAAGTATACAATTAAATAGTAGTACTAATGACTTTCACTTTAATACTATTTGTAATGACACATAATATTAAATATAATAAATAAATGTTTCATAAAATAGCATCCTTACAATCAAAGTAATCACCATTGACATTAAACACAAATGCATAAATGTTTCATCAAATGTATATGTGAACTATCTTACCAATATGCATTCTTTTATCTATATCAATAATCTATAAATTATATTAAATATTGGTGCAAGAAACCTTAACCCTAATCCAAGCTAACACTACCAAATCACTTAAAAATATAAGTTTCCAACTCTTTACTTAGTTTAAACCACACACATGATATTTAACACAAAAATTAAATGACTTCTATTGAAATTGGCATCCATCAAATGCATAAATGAATCAAAGTTACTATTTATAATAACCCACAATATTAAATACAGAATGAATGTTTCATTAAATGTTATGCGTGAATCAAAGTCTATCTTGATAATAATTATCAGCATTAAACACAAATGCATGAACGAATGCTTCATCAAACGTATGTGTGAACTACATGCCCCGTAAATTACTCAATAAGTTAAACCAATCGTCTTACATTAATTTTCATGTATGAATTTAGATAAAACTTTGCATGGTTGTGCAAATTTTCAAGACATAATTAAATCGTGTATGGATTACCAATAGTGATATTATGATAACTAGGGCTACATTACTTAATATGATACGTGTATTAATTGTCCTCCACAAAAATAAGAGTGAGTAATGGTTGCATGACTATGAATTACTTAATCAAGATTGCGTGAATTACCAAAGTCATTTGTGTTTTAACCACATTTGCATGTATGAAAGATGTGCATAAACCACAATTGCGTTAATCAAGAATGGAAGATGATACTCAAAATAAGTATCAAGCCTATTAAGTCTTTATGCAACAAACTTTAACCCTAATCCATAACACCACTAAAACACTTACAAAAATAATGTTTCTGCCTATTTACTTTATCTAAGTCACACACATGGTTATATGTGAACTATCTTACCAATATGCATTCCAGCAACAAGATCATTATGCATCATAACAGAGAATGATCTTCAGCTTCAACAACTGTCCATCACAGCATATTGGACAAACCTTTTCTATCTCTTTGACAAAAAGTCCGCCTTGGAAATTATTCATAACTAATCTGTACATGGCAAGGAACAAGTAGGAATCATCCAGATTCAAAAAGGTTATTTGATCTCAAAGATCAAAGGACTCAAAGGCAGACAAAAATCATGACAGTCTGCAAAATCCAAAAATCAAATGTCAAGAAAGTTCGATCAATCTGGGCATATGACAAGACAATAACAAAGGAAATCCAGAACGTTTAAAACGGGAACTCCAGAATGATTATTTAAGCTCAAGAAAGTTCAAACTGACAAACCAAGAACGTTAATCATTCTCCGTTTTTCTGCACAGAGACAGCAGCTCTGTTTCTCTCTGTTGTGATCTACAATTAATCTCCAACCTTCTCTAGCTACACTCAAGACTCAAGACAGATAATGTACCATCAAAGATCAATGAAGAAACGTCAAAAGCACTTTCTAAGAAAGGACAGAAATGCTTTAAATGCTAAACCATTAAAAGTCAAAAAGCTATTTCAAAAAAGGATTATTTTTATTCTGAAATAATGTTTCAGTCAAAAAGCAAAGTCTCTCCAACAGCTCTTGTACCTTCATTCAAGTACATCTACAGCCTATAAATAGAAGGTCATTATCCCGATTCTAAGCAAGAAATTCAAGTGCTTCAATATCCATAATAAATCACATACATACTTGAAATTCTGCAAAAACAGAGCCAAATCATACTCACTGATTTCTGCAAAACAGTTGCTGGTTTTTACTTATCAAATGGTTTGCGCAATTATCATTAGATCCTTTGTAAAGAATCAATTCTCAAACAAGAGTTGAGAAATTTCAGATTCTGTCAAAACAATCAAATTGTAAAAACTCAAACTATAAGAGTTTCTTTATAGTTTGTTTTAAGATTACTTCCTATCAAGGTTAGATAGGTGCTGGTATTGCTTTCTGGGCAGAAAGCATTAGAGGTTGAAATAGATCAAGGTTGATCTAAGACTAGGTGTTGTAAGTTCAAGAAAGCTCTTTTACACATAGTGGAAAATCTCACGGTGTGAGGACTAGACGTAACCCACGTTGGGTGAACCAGGATAAAATCCTTGTGTGGTATTCTCTATCCTATCTCTCTATTTATCATACTGAATTAAGTAAAACATAAACTGATTTTCTGTTTTCAACTAATCAAGGAACGTTCTCCGTTTTACTTCTAAAACCAAAAACGTTCTTCGTTTTTCTGTTTTCACAACCAAGATCAATCTTGAGTTACTTTCTTAAGTTTTAACAGGAATTTTTAAAAAATGCATATTTACAATTCAAACCCCCTTTCTTGTAAATCGACATTGTTATTTCACTTTTTACTTAGTTTAAGCCACACACATGATATTTAACACAAAAATTAAATGACTTCTATTGAAATTGGCATCCATCAAATGCATAAATGAATCAAAGTTACTATTTATAATAACCCACAATATTAAATACAGAATGAATGTTTCATTAAATGTTATGCGTGAATCAAAGTCTATCTTGATAATAATTATCAGCATTAAACACAAATGCATGAACGAATGCTTCATCAAACGTATGTGTGAACTACATGCCCCGTAAATTACTCAATAAGTTAAACCAATCGTCTTACATTAATTTTCATGTATGAATTTAGATAAAACTTTGCATGGTTGTGCAAATTTTCAAGACATAATTAAATCGTGTATGGATTACCAATAGTGATATTATGATAACTAGGGCTACATTACTTAATATGATACGTGTATTAATTGTCCTCCACAAAAATAAGAGTGAGTAATGGTTGCATGACTATGAATTACTTAATCAAGATTGCGTGAATTACCAAAGTCATTTGTGTTTTAACCACATTTGCATGTATGAAAGATGTGCATAAACCACAATTGCGTTAATCAAGAATGGAAGATGATACTCAAAATAAGTATCAAGCCTATTAAGTCTTTATGCAACAAACTTTAACCCTAATCCATAACACCACTAAAACACTTACAAAAATAATGTTTCTGCCTATTTACTTTATCTAAGTCACACACATGGTTATAAGCACCAAAATTAAATGCACTCCATTGAAATTGTCATCCAACAAATGCATGACATGAACAAAGTTGCTACTAATGATGTCATATAAATAACATTAAATGCAATGAATAGATGAGTGTTTCATTGATAAACATGCAAATTTACATTAAAAAAAAAATGTCACATAAAATGTACATGAGAATCACATGGTCCATTAATTAATGGGTGAATCAAATTAGTCACCTTGCATTAATTGTCTCACATGAATTTAGACCAAACCTTGCAACTTATCATGACACAATTAATTCATGTGTGGATTACCAAGAGTTATATTTGGATCTGTTTGTTTAAGATTTTAAAAATATGATTTTGATTTTATATTTTAAAAAATGATTTTTATAAAAATTTATTTAAAAATAGTAGAAGTTTTTTAGATTAATTTGTTACAAATTTTTTTCAAAAAAAGAGTAATTTTGACATTCACATTTATATTTCATCATTTGAGATATTAACATGATAAAATCATTTTTTTTTAAATGTATCATTGAAAAATGATTTTCATGAAGAGCTTCTCAAAATAGTTTTTCATTTTAATTAATTTTTAAAATTTCATTATCCAAAAAAAATTATAAAAAATAAATGAAATACTTAAAATTATATTTTAAAGATAAACTATTTAAACCAACTTTTCATCTAAAATCTTATTTTTTTAAAAATGTTATAACAAAAAGATAAAATAATATAAAAATCATTTTTTTTAAATCTTAAACAAAAGGGTACCTTTGTGATAACCAAGAGCTATGTTACTCAATATGATACGTGTATTTATTGTCCTCCATAACAAAATGTGTTGATCAAAGTTGTATGACTATGCATTAATCTAGATTGTGTGTGTTATATACAACAGTCGAACATTAACCGCAATTGTATGAATAAAGAGTGTGCATTAATCACAATTGCGTGAATCAAACACATAAAAAATGATGGTTACAACAATCCATAATTAATTAAACAAAATAGTCAACATGTGATAAGCTTACATAACCAACTAGACAAAATATATGAAATCTTCTTTGTTTTTTAGGTATGTATGTTATAATTTTGGTTCTCATATTTGAGTTTGTCTTTAAAATGTGACATGAGAAGATACAAATTACATTTTTTTTTTAGACATTTTAGTTTTTAACTATACAAGATTGCATATACTATTTATATTGATGTATTAACTGTTAATATTTAACAATATAGAAGTACATGTTATCATTTTTTCATTGGGCATGTTTGATGAAAATTTTTATTTCGTTTATGAAAGATCTTTATAACCCAAACTTGTCAAAGTATAATGAGGAAATTCAACACATTATTGGTAAAATTTTCAAATACCGATTAATAAAAGAAATTATTTCTCAAGTGTTCTCTTAATCTCTTCATATGTACATACATATAATATTAATCAATCACTATAAACAATATCTTAATATATAAGAAAAATTAGTCTATAAATAAAATTGTACACGCATGGGTGTACATAATAGTTGGATAGAATAAATTTGGATTACGTCATTTTAAAAATGAACCGCATATAAAATGATTGAATACATATGTATTTCATTCAATAAGATAGTAAAGATTAAAAAGAGTATTGTTATCATTCTTCTATATCCTTCATAGAAATTTATTTCACATAAGCAGAAGAGTTACTATATATGTTTCTTATCATACAAAGTTTTTTAGATACTTTTTTGTCCTATTTATAAGAAAAGACATAATTTTTAAGATGTATTTTTTTTTTAAAAATTACCTTTATTTAAATGTTTGTTTTTAAAATATCACTGTATACATTTAAGGTTTCATTATTTTTATGATGATATATTTTATAAAATATCTAAAAAGTTATTGTAATGAATAATTGTGTCATGCTAAGGAAACAAAAGAGAAAATAAAAAAACAACATTTTGAATTGAAATATTCAATTTTTATAATTTGAAAGTAATAAATGTAAGAGTTCCAATTTTTCTTTTACACATTTAGATTCTTAACAAGTGTCCATCAAACCCTTATTAGCATTTTGCTTAATAATTTCATTAATTTTGAATTTTTTTCTTTTAAAAAATATTATAAGAAGTATATTGTTTGGTGTTTACCGTTAAATTCTTAAGGAAGTCAAATAGTTAGTAACATCTTATAGACAAAATATATATCGAGATTTTTTTTTGTCTTAGAAGAGATGATAAATTTCATCATAATTAAGTCACGCAACTGTGATGTTTCAGATTCGAATTCGGTACAAGACGTTCAACCTAGCAAAATATCGACATTTGCCAGTTGAATTATGACTTAAGGACATCTCGATGTCCTTTATGTTTCATGAAAATAAAAGTTTGATCTTTTATGGTTTTTTTGTAACACATATGTCCTTTGTGTATAGCTTAGTTTCCGCTTAGCTCTTTTAAGCTTTTATTTTTCTGATTTAGTCCTATAAATTACATCATGTTTACATTGTTAGTCTTTTGCCTCAATTTTAACAACGCCTAGTACAATTAAAAATATTTTATCACTAAAAAATTCTATCAAATGTTGCAACAATAAGTCTTAGATACTAATTATATAGAAAGCAATAATCAAACCTTATAAGCAATCTATATTTCTAGATTTTCTACAACCATTTAAACAAACATATATAACATCTAAAAATTTGGTTATAAAAGTTTATCCACATAATTATTATCATAATTTCATTCACTTTTAAAGTAATATGAATAATTAACTCAATGTGGTGTTTGAATTATATTTTAATAATAATTCAAAAAAATTGTCAAATTTAATACACTACATACGTAATTTAATATAACGTATAGTTTAATGGTGAAAGGAAAATATAACTTAAATAACTAAATCGAAAAAAATAAAAAAATTAAATGATCTAAACGAAAATTAAACTAAATTTAAAGGATATGAATGTTACAAATAAAAACATAAATAATTAAATGGTTACTTTCACGAAATATAAATGACCTTTGGATAATTTTGCCGATCTTATATTAAATGAGAAGTATTTTAAGAATCAAGCCATTAAATTTACTTAAAATAGTGTTTTTAGATTATAATATACAAGTATTTTTGTAATTAACGAAAATAATTTATTTCAAATTTATTTTTATTTTAACCACTAATTATGGGTATATTTTATCAATAATAAACCTTTTTTACTTTTCTTTAATGACACTTTGAATTTTGACATTTTATTTTCTAATTAGTTGTATTCATAACTTTAAAATCAACAGGACGTGGTTTTGTCAAAGAAAATAAACAGTGACAATGGGATAGTGAGTCAAAACTGAGGCAATGAGAATTTTTCCTAGTAAAAGACGCGGTGCTGTTCGGGAAACAGCATAGAAAATGCGTTACATCTTGTTGTACATGCTTTTCCATATATTTATTTTCTAAAATTGCAGTGTTGTCCCTGGAACTTGGTTTTTTTTGCAAATTTTATTCTTTGGTGAAAGAACTTTAAACTTGCATAACATGTTGACCAATGGAGAAACAAAAAACACATAAGAGTCTTGGCCGGTATTAAAATGGACGGATCAAGTTCAATATATGCATTCGTACTTTAATATTTGTACGTTTCTATTTAATCCATTCCAATCCTTAGTCAAATTAAATTCCTATTCCCTGTTTTTCTTTGACTAAATTCATATGGCTTGTTTAGTCACGAGGAAATCCCGTTACCAAACAAAAAAAAATATTGTTTTACGTTATATATTTTAGATTCCGTTGCATTAGAAGTGCATTTGATTACATCATAATATATCCATTTCCATAGTCAATACAATCCTTTTAAATTATTTATACTATTTTGGAATGAATATAAATAAAAAAATATTTAAAAAAGTTAATGTATTTGATTTTAATTTTTAATTGCATACATCAGTTTTTTTCTGATACTATTTTTATTTATTTTTATTTTAGAGAGTATAGTTTTAACAATTTTTTAAAATTTAATTACAGATTTGATCTATCTATTTTCATCAATTTGTGAAATTGGTATATTTATTTTAAAATTCAATCGTTTTAGTCATTCTCTTGAATATTTTAAATTTAAAAATAATGATGTGACATATTTTAAAAGATAATATAATATATTATTTTATGATGTAAAACCATCTAAATTTATTAATTATTTATATATTATTAAATAAATTATAAAAATAATAATTTCATAAATATAAATTATACTTTTTGCAATTTTATAGTTATAATCAATTAACATTATATAAAATATGTCACATTAAATTTTTTTAATAAATAAAGATAAAAGATAAACTTCAATTTTAAAATAAAGAATCTATTTTGCAACTTAATAAAAATAAAAAAATCAAAATTATAATTAAACTTTGTCATTCCTGCATCACTTTGGTATTGTGACGGCGGGTAATACAAGTCTTGCTTAATATTGAGAATATGTGTATCGACTATCAAGTCTAAGCAATATTTGACCCAACGAGTTTTTCTTATGAGGTTTTCGTTCTTGTTTCCTCTATTTTGAGCAATGAAAAGAAAACAAAAATGGAACCGTGATAAATTGTTATAGCGATGTATCGGTTTAAATGGAAATAGTTGGCTTATAATTCTTTTATATGTGTATATGATTAAGAGAAGGACATAGGAAAAGTTTATCAAATGTACTAAAAAGGTACCAAAATATGAATCATGAACTTGTGTTCACCGTCCACACGTTTTTATTCTCTAGCAAATTTGTGTTTATGCATTAATGATTTTTATAGTTGACTCATCTTATTTTCTGCGAAACGTTTTTATTAGTTGGATTACTTTTTATTTTCTAGCTACCATCTTAATTGACCCATCATATTTTTAGAATTAGAGTGAATTTAAGAGAAAAAAAATATAAAAAGTATTTAACTTTAATGGGTTTAGTGGAGTTGGATAAGGTCTTATCCCTTTACTATAAAATTTATATATGTATAATAAATAAATATGAGACGCAACATTATTGAATTTGCTTAATTTTATTGTTAAATTACTTGATGTTAAAATTAGTGAGTAGATTTAATATTACTACTAATTATAATATGAAACTGTTGGTAATAATAATAATAATAATAATAATAATAATAATAATAATAATAATAATAATAATAATAGTAGATTGTTAGAAATGATGATGATAATAATAAAAGTTAGTTGGTGTGAATTGAAAAAATAAAGAAATCTCAAATATGAGGGATGACACATTAGTAATGTTTATAAGTTGGAGGTATGACAATTAAGGTGTAGCACGAAAGATACCAATTTAGTGAAGAAGGGAACACACATAAATAGATATGCACATGCGCGCTGCCGTCGTCGCCGTGCGACTCGGATTTGACCTTGGTGTATTATTTTTTAGTATTTGAAGAAATTTAAAAAGAAAATTATTTTTTAATAAATGCATACGTTTTTCTCTCATTGATACATTGTACAACATGTTTGCTCTCTCCGGAATCAACACTCAACTCCTTAATTATTAAATTGTTCTCCACTCAAACTCGAATAACATAATTCAAAAGTCAAATATTTTAAATTTATGTGCTTTTAAATCGATAATTTAATTGTATTTTTAGGATAAAATAATTGTCTAATAAAAAATATAGATATAAACATATAATAGGTTTATAAAAAATCTCATTTTTAACATAAAGTTTATTATTATTATTATTATTATTATTATTATTATTATTATTATTATTATTATTATTATGTCTAATTTACATAACCTTCAACTTACTAAAATTAACGGTTCATCATACAAAATCTTACTAAAAAATTATAGCTATCACAAACAGAGCTGTCTTAAGTATTTTTGAAATTTTATTATAATATTAAAAATTAAATCTCTAATAAAAATAAAATACAATTTTAATAATTAAAAATTATACTTTTACCAAATGAAACATAAAAAACTCAAACAACTTATTTAAATTGTGAATAACATCTCGTTACAACTTAAATCTAATATCTTATAACTAATTAAAAAGAGTAATTCTTAAAGCAAATTCACCAAGAAAGTATTGATATTGTAAAAAATATATTTGGGCCCTATGCAGTTGGATTGGATGCCTTTGAACTTCATTGGACTATATATCCACTAAGTTTGTGAATTAAACAAGTTATAGTATATATAGTTCAAATTCTGCTCATTTAGTTAACTAACTACATTTTCAATTCATTATATTCATGAACCAAATTCAACGATTTAAGTGTAGAGTGAAGTCTCTAACTATATTCATGTTGACTGGGTTTATTTGTTGCCCTAATAGTTGCCCCCCTCCAAAAGTCATCACACCCTCTCCCCTTAAAACTCTTAAACGAAACATAAAAATTATATAAGACTTTTGTTTGATTAAGCCGTCTTGATCCAGTTATAGCTACACTCTAGGAATGTCATATAATAATTTTTTTTCTATTCATAAATATTCATATGAAATCAATCAAATTTATGCGTGACACTTAAAATATAGTTAATCACAATTTTTTAAATTTTGGAACTTACTCCCCCATTTCACAATTTTTTATATTTTGAAACCTAATTTATATATAATATTTATAAGTCTCATATTGTTTATCTTTTTGTATCACCAATGAATTATTAATTACTTTTGATTAATATATTCTTATTTATGTTATCATAAATTCATAATTCCGCTAACAACTATCAATAAAGATATTTTAGTAAATAAAACTATTTTTTATCATTGAAATTAATATAATAAATTATTTATAAAAAAAAAACTTTGCGCAACCTAAATGAGAGACATTTATAATAAACTATAAAAAAAATTTGAATTCCTATTAAGAGAAATGAACATCTTAAGCTATTAAAAAAAAAAATGAAAAAACTGGATATATATATTGATTATGTTATAGACTTTGTTTGGTAAAACTAAGTTATAAGTTAACTGATAGTTAAAAAGCTAATTGATGGCTAAAAATATACTTTAAAATTGATGGTTGATAACTAATAATTTATAGTTGAAAAGTTAACTATGAAAATAAAGTGTTCCGTAAATTTAATTGTTATAATCGTAAAATATCATAAAAGTATATATTTATTTACTTTTAAAAATATTAATATGTACAAATTTTATTTAAAAAATTTATAAAAATTTTTTTAGAAAAGTAAACTGTATCTTCTTTTTTTTTTTTTAATATGAAAGGTCAATTTATCTCTAACATGAGATACAACAATATCAATTTTTTCTTGGTGAGATAGTTTTTACTAGTAACCTTTAGTGAGTTTACAATTGTAAAATTAATAATTGTATTATTTTGTCAGATTTTTTTAGATAGTGTTATTTTGTATGAATGAAGATGATCTTCCTTTTACATTATAATCTTTTGACCATCCACCTACTAAATCTTTTTTGAACATCCTCGCTATTCACTATACATATCAGAAGAGATAATGAATGAGTGAGTATGGAAGAAAAATAAATGTCAAATGAAAGAGTGAGTAGTTCATGGAATAGTTGTTTTATTTTACACAATGATATATTAGTAATAAAATTAAAATAATGTTATAAATAACAGAAAATATAAAGTGTCTGTTTTGTAAGCTTATAGCTTATTAAATTAATTTAAATAAAAAATATATTTATATTATATATTAAAAGATGCTGAATTTTGATATAAAATTAGTTTTTAATTTTAAATTTAAATTATTTATTTACAATGTTATTATTTTTTATTAAAAAGAATAAATATTTAAATAATTATTTAAAATTAGTAATAAAATTAAAATAATGTTATAAATGAGAGAAAATATAAAGTGTATATTTTCTAACACTAATACGCTAGCTTATAGCTTATTAAATTAGCTTGTTTAAAAAATTATTTATATTATATATTAAAAGATGTCGAGTTTTGGTATAAAATTAGGTTTTCATTTTAAATTTAAATTATTTATTTACATTGTTATTATTTTTTATTAAAAAAACTAAATATTTAAATAATTATTTAAAATTTTGTAACTTTTAATATTTGTATAGAAAAATTAATGGAACAACGGTACACTAGAATATATAAAGGAAGACAGATAGATAGAAAAAGATGACTGCACTTTTTTTTATAAAATAAATAAATATCAGTAATTAGTAATTAGTAATTAGTCAAAAGAAGAAAGATATTCTAAGTGTTAGAAATTGAACTTTAATTTCTACATCAAACTTGCTCAATGTCTCAAGCGTTATCACTTTAATAACCATTATAAAATGTGATCGGGAGTTTAAGAAGCTTCGAGATCGTGTTTTATTCTTCTCAACCGTGCACAATTAAAATTGTAGATAATATATATGAATGGAGGATATTTCCCACTACGATGATACTTTTTATTCCTAATTAGCTAAGCAACGATAGTTATGTTGCAAAACTAAGTTAGGTAAATCAACACAGCTGGAGTTAGGTAAGTTGTTAGAGTTTTGAAAAATTGTTTTAAAACAATTAATTACACGATGAAAATTTGTATTTAATTTGGAGTTTTTGTGTAATTTGTAAACTGAGTGGAATCTTTTATAAATAGAAGAGTTATGTATCCGATCTAAATAAATTCTACAAAATTGTTTTTGACCAGTTCTCTTAAAATAGTCATTCCACAAAAATTAGTCTGCGAAATTGGAGAAAAGTGGAGGAAAATTCAATTACGTGAAAACTAACGAGGGGAAGTGAAACCCAAAGGAGAACTCAAAAAAATACACGCATTAAAAAATAAATATTAAACTTTTTGATATTTAAAAAATAATACACCATACAACTCAAATTCAATCAATAGAGTGATGATCGATTTGAGTACGAGACTTCTTTAATTTTTCAATTCGCACAAACTTAATTCTAAATTTCAATACTTAGTATTTAAGATCCTAACATTGTTTCCAACAAAGAAATTAATAACAACATATTTCCTTATTTTAATCCTTCGACAACGATCGTAGAGTACAACATTATCTTTTAGCAAATTATATGGTTGTCATTTTAAAACTTTTAAGTTTAATTTTGGAATACTTTCAATAAATACAAAAATATATCAAATATGTCATTCATTTGACATGAGTTTTGTTGGTCAAAGTGCTCTTTCTTTGAGGTTCGTGTATGTATTTAAGTTTACAAACATTCATTCGTTTTGTTATCGATAGATTCTCTATTAAAATAAAAAATAGGTTAAATAACATTCGTGATCCGTTAACTTTATTTCACTTAACGTTTTAGTCTTTTATCTTCTTTTTTTTTCTCGATTTGGTCCTTTAATTTAATTTTAAGTGACAATTTAATCTTTTATGTTTTAAAATGTCAACAATATTGTCCTTTTCTTTTTACAAAAATTCAAAATTTCATCAAAATTTTTAAACAAAACCCATAAAATTAATTATATTCTTTAATATAAAACAAATTTCATCAAATTCGTAATTCAAATCTTCAAATAAATTCATATTTGTCATTCTTTATTTGATGTTGTTAGAGATGAAAATATGAGTTTATTTGAAGATTTAAGTTATGAATTTGATGAAATTGTATTATATTGAGGATGATAATTAATTTTATGGATTTTGTTTGAAATTTTTTATGAATTTTTTGAATTTTTGCAAAGAATAAGGAAAATATTGTTGATATTTTAAAACATAAAAGATCAAATTGTCACTTAAAATTAAAATAAAAAACTAAATTGAGAAGAAAAAAAAAATAAAAGACTAAAACTTTAACTAAAATTAAGTTAAGGGACTACAAGTAGTATTTAGCCTAAAAAATAAACATTTAAAACTTCTATATTTTTTTCTAGCTAATAGTTTAAAAGTAGACTTTTACTATTTTTTTAGTAAAAACTAAAAAACATATTAAATGATTTATTAAAAATTACTAAATATAACGAAATTTACATTTAAACTAAATTCATACATAATATTTTCCTAAAAATCATGGGAATGTACAAAAAAAATTAATTTTATATTATACGAAGAAGAAATCAAACATTTAGTATACAAGTGTGTGCACATAACATGAGGCAAGGATAACAAGAAAGAGAATGACAATATAGAAGAATGTCAAGATGAGTGTAGCAATTTGGTCATGATCATGACCAAGTGGAATGTTAACAAAATACGAAACCATGTTCTACATGTACACTTAATCGATAAAGTACTTTTGACTATTTGTGCTTTCTACTTTCCATTTTTCGTATATACCATAGTCTTGGAGATGGCTATTGAATTTTCTACGTGAGTCTTATAACTTATCAGCAATGCAATTTATAAACGGAAAAAAGTTTGGTAGGTAGATATTTCAACCTTCCGATTCCAATATACCATCATTTAGTTGAAAGCAAATAATTAAAAGAAAAATTATTGGTATACACCCATATACCTTATGTATAGTTTAATACGTGAAAATTAAAGTGATGTAATATATGTATATTAATGATATAATAAGAGCTGAAAGATAAAATAAAATGTGGTATTAAATAAATGTAAAAAATTACAGATGTACTAATATTATTGTTGAAATAAAAAGATAGATAACAACTGAAGTAAAAGCTTTTTTTATAATTATATACTTAGAGATTATAGTAATAATAACAACACCAGACTAAAATAGTAGTTTAGAATACTACAAATTCAAGCATGACCAGGACTCAATAATTTGTAGTTTTTGGGCTTGTAAATTGGGCTGCATGATGTTTAGAAACTCAAAATAACATGGGGTATTTATTCTCCCACTCACAGTATTCTCAAATTCATAAAATATATATCCGAATTGGTCAATAAAACGCGTAAAATAAATCTTCAATAAAAATGCGTAAAATTCGAGGGTTTTTAGATTAACTAAAATTCGAATAAAATTCGAGGGTTTTTAGATTAACTAATTCGAATAAAATTCGAGGATTTTTAAGAAGAGCTGGAGGTGAGAAAATCTATACATATATCAACTTTAGTTATGGGCTTATTCCTTCTTTTCTAACTTGGGCTTATCCGTTTCATTTGTGCTAAGTTTTATTTTGATTTAAAAAGTTACTCTAAAGCTAACTAAAGGCTTTCCATTCTGTTTTGCTATAAATATTTAGAAATTTTGTCCTGTTCTAATTTTGAAATTACTTTACAACTACAAACTGTTTGGTAAAAGAAAATTAATAAAGTTTTTCATTTTATAAAAAATTACGATGAAATAATCTAATATTTAATTAATTGAAGATATTTAATTTACTATTTTTATTGTATAACAAATGATAAATTATTTTATTCATCAATATCATAAATAATAAAGTTAAATATGTTTGTAGTTTTTGAGTAAAATAAATTATGTTTGTCCTTGTTAAAATACAGACCTTTTTTTATTTAGCTTCGACAAATAAAAAATTTGTTCCCATATTCTAAAATTATAGCATAATATATTATTAACATATATCATACATTTATCTAAACTATTGATCTATATATCATACAATTATATAAACTATTGATCTCCGGGTATTTCTTGATAGTTTTGTTGATTTTCCTCTTCTAGCAATTCAACTATTATTTATATGATCTACTTTTCATGTAGATCTCCTCCACACATGGTCTAACCATTTAATGCTATTATTTCTAATCCTAAAATGTTTTTGATATTTTAGTTGGCTCCCTTGCCGAGAGCATACTAATTTTTTGTGCTTGAGTTTTTTTCTTTTCTTGAGTTTCTTTTACCGGTGCAGTTTAAATATTTCTTCGACAAGGTTATAGTGTCACAGAGTTATTGATTAATTTTCGGAGTCATCTATTCAACCACATAATTCAATCGACTTAAAATAGATGACTCGACCGTAATATTTGATCTTATGAAATTCATAATTTCATGCACATATATTAATTATAATTATGATAATAATATCATAAATAAATAGTAACTAATTCAAAAAATAAATAAGAAAAAAGAAGTATAATTTTTATCATAATTTAGTTATCTAAATGCTCCTGGTGTGATCATTTTTATGAGAATACACCTTATATGAGGATGCATATTAAATAAGGTGATTACTCTCAAACCTAGAGTTTTATTTGTAGGGTATCAACATATTTAATAATTCAATGTTATGTTATTTTTTTATGTTCTTTGTAAATTAGAGTTTTGTTGAATATCAATACGTCAAAGTAAAATAAATTTAAATTTAATTTAAAAAGATTAAATATAAAAACTATGACATAATATTAAATAATTAGATTTTAGATTTTTAACATAATATTTTTCTTTTCCTTTTATAATACCTTCTCTAGAGTGTGTATATCTAATTATAATTACGTTGTGTTCGTACACTTACTTTTTTTTATTAATTTTGATTAAATCAAATATTTATTGCTTCTGTTGACTGTGAAAGTTTAACAACCATGGTCCAGCCTTGAGGAAAAAAAACATGTGGTACATGACTTCATACACGGAACCATAATAGCAAGCATTCATAATTTTTATTATTTTTCTTGATATTAATAACTCCTGTCAAAAAATCTTAATATTATATTTAAGTGAAGATCTATTTTAATCATCACAAATAAATAGGGAAAAAAAATACACTACTCCGTAAATAATGTTTGGTACCTAAACAAATATCCTTCATTAAAGTGTCTTTTACATATTGACATGGATTATTAAGTAACTTATGTGGTATTAACGATAGTAGTTGAGAGAACTGGATAGTTAAGATATATTTGATGATATCAAAGTAAGAGAATAATTTATCATTTAATGTTTGTTGAAGTATGTATCAAACATATGGGGGTGATAGCAAACCAAGAAATAAAAAAAACAGATGTTTCCCTATTAATTGTTTGATGATGTAAGTAATATTTTGAAGGTTTAAATATGTATTTAGTCATTGTAAATATATTATTTGTTGATTTTAGTTTTTGTAAGATTTTTTGTTTGAATTTAGTCCCTGTAAAATTAGAGACATCGACTTTGATCCATAACGTCAAATCAACATTAAAAGAATGAAGAGTTTTTCAAAAATCCGTAAACTCTTATTTTAATTTTTATTCATATTTTCTTTATAAAATAACACTAATTATTAAATGATCAATAAATAAATTTATTAATTAATACTATAAACTATTTTAATTTTTAATATATCATAAAAGATTATG
This sequence comes from Cicer arietinum, assembly GCF_000331145.2. Lineage (NCBI taxonomy): Eukaryota > Viridiplantae > Streptophyta > Magnoliopsida > Fabales > Fabaceae > Cicer > Cicer arietinum. The sequence continues at coordinate 56,978,868 of NC_021166.2, read as the reverse complement.
TGTTGATATGTATTTATAGACCCACGTGTCATGACATTTATCAACTTTTTTTTAGGGACCAAAATTGTTTGTCTCTAATTTCATGGAGATTAAATCCAAAACAAAAAACTTACAAGGACTAAAAAAATCACACTAAATCCAAAGACATATTTAAACCGACGTTGAATTAGTTACACTCAAAAGATCAAGGTTGTCTTGTTTGTTCAACTAGAGAACATCACCTAGTATAAGATGAAAACCTCATATCATCAAGCTTATGGATATCATCGCATGAGCTCAAACTAACAAAGACAACATATATTGTTGTTTACATTAGATGTGACAAAGTCGTTAGAGGCAAATAATGAATCTATACAAATATCAAGTTCAAAAATCGAATCTCATTTGAAGACTCAACTTTTTGTACATGACATATTGTACAAGTAGACATCAACTTTATGTCAAAGTTCAAACGACTCTTTTTATAATGACAACAATTATTAACATAACTTCTCAATGACTTTATTGTCAAGCTCTATTTAAACTCACTTATATCCTCAAGGTGAATCTGACAAAATAGTGATGTTTTGTTCTTTAGAGATGTCATAAATAGAAATCAGTTGAATGCAACATTCAAATTGGATATCCAAATATCCTCTAGTTGAGAATAATTATGGTGTATATCATATAGGAAAAAAATTGTATTTCTTCTTTGTGAGAGAAACATGGATTGATAAAGTGAATTGTAGTTGCAATTGCATTTGCATATTCTCTATTAGAGAGTTATCAATTATTTGTGTTATAAACACACACATCATTTGTAAAACTAACCATTAGTAGCTGTGGATGTATTCCTTAAAAGGCTTACAATTATTAAGTCGTTTTTCAGCGCATGATAAAAGTCTAGTAAGGCCTAGTAAGGCGAAGTAAAGACTACTAAGAGCTTGGAAAGACCGATGAGGCGAAGTAAAGACTACTAAGAGCTTGGAAAGACCGAGGAAAGATTATTCAAAACGTGGAGATTAAGAGGAAATGATACTTAGAATATAGAAAAACTAGTAAAGAATACTTGGAGCTTGAAAATGTTAGTAAATAATAGATGTATACTATTAGTTAATAGTCAACTAAATATTTTAAATCAAAAACGACAAAACCTCTTCGTATGGAATGGACTAGATACAACAATAATTATAATAATTAATTGCTAATTAGTGTAAAAATATTGGTGTATTTTTCTTTTCTCATCTCTTTCACATTAACTTTTTATCAAGTTGTTTCAAATAAGTTTTTTATCTACTTAAATTAATTGAATGTAGTAATGATTTCACTATTTTAGAAAAGTTTTAAAATCAAAAACACAATTCAAATTCTCGTGTATTGTATATTCTAGACACCTTCTTTAGTGGGAAATAAAAAAACTAGAGAAAGTTAATACCTTCATAATTAAATAAACATAAAAAAATAAATAATTAAATAAGTAAAACTAAAATGACAATGAGGTTTGAAACCTAATTTTCACATTTGCCAAAGTAAAAACAAACTCTATTATAGACAAGTATTCTCTGCGAATTTTGCAATGATTATACAAACGGTGCTGCGCGGTGAGGTAAGTGTGACAACCGACAAGGGTGAAGACAAAGATTTTCCAGTTTGGCGATTTGAGGTTAGTGTTCGATATTATTTCGTGATTTATTAAGATTTCTAGTTTTCACTTGTTTCATTAGTTAATATAATTTTAACTGAAAAGCTTTGCATAAAAACAACACAGTAAAATTGTTTGTGGTTCCAAAAATTATTTATATATTGGGTTTTTTTCTCTCAATATTTTGTAGTTTTTTATTTTTTATTTTTTGTGGTCCCAATTTTTTTGTCTCCAAAATTTGTTTTATTTAGTGTTTAACGATGGTAGACCTAAAGCTAGTAAAAACAATAAAAATAAGCGAGCATTGTTTAATGGTGGTGGACCTAAAGCTAGTAACAACAATAAAAATATCAGTATGTGCATTGTTTAATGGTGTTGGACCTAAAGCTAGTAACAACAATAAAAATATCAGTATGTGCATTGTTTAATGGTGTTGGACCTAAAGCTAGTAAAAAGAATCATGTTGCATTTTTGAATGGTAATAGCCGGACCCATATTGGTTTCTAAAATTGATGTTGTTTACATTGTTCATGTGTAGAAGGGTTTGAAATGACAACTTATATTACCTTTATCTACCATAGTGGTTGTCATCTTTCAATTTCAAGAGATGAAAATGGGTGATAAAATTTATGAATGGAGTTGGAAACAACATGCCTACAATGGACACATAAGTTAGCTAATTATTTTGAGTTGCTTGTGTTGTTCAAGGACTTGAATTATGATGACTTGATGGTTATGCATTTTCATTTATTTTAATTTTAAAATAAATAAATTAGTTAAATAAATAAAAATGTATATTAGATAAATAAATTTGACATTAATAAAAAATCATTTTAAATTACTACTTTTAAATATTTTAAGCATTAATTAAATTAAAAAACTTTAATCAAGAATAATTTTTTATGTCATTTTATATTTTTAAATTAATTGAATCATTAATTTACACCAAACAATTTAATTAACTTAACAACTATTACATCAACTAACTTCGCTAATTTTTATCAAGAGCGATTAAGGAAGGGTGAACATTACTATACAACTATTTCTCAAGCAACTTTGATAGGTGAACGTTGTCATTAGAAGGGAAATCAAGTGGAAAAGGAATGATAAGGGGTTGTAGTTTCGAGGACAACTTAATTTACTTTTTGATAATGAAGTTGCATTTTACGTACTTATTATTAGATTAAGATTATGCATGACAATTGAATTCAAACGATCTGAAATTATCTCAGATTTGTTTCACATTTAATGAAAAAAATCGTTTTTAATGGATGCGGGTGCGGGTGCGGGTGCAGTCTTTCTCCGCTTTATAAAGTTACTGATAGGAGCGATTTTCGCCAAATCCGCCCCACACTCATCTGACATAAATGCAATTACTTAAATACCTTTATATCTCTTAAAATAGTAAAACCCTAAACCCTAATTTTCCTTGCTATCACCATCTACCTCCACCCTCACTTTTTTTGTCCTGGTCGTCCTCCTTCCTCTCTATGTGTCGTCTTTGTCCTCCTTTGTGTGTCATCTCTGTTCTCCTCCATGTATCCTCCTTTGAGCGTTGTCCCCGCCTCGTCTCTATTCTGTACAAATTGTCCTCCTTTGTGCACCATCTCCATCATCTTTCATGTGCCGTTTGTGATTTTTGTTTGTATGTCTGTGATTCTAACTTGTATTTTTTATTAATTTAACCGATTATATTCTTAAGAATTGTCAATCGTTTCCATCTCACAACCTTGCCTTTCTGTAGCAGAAGAAAAACAATCATGTCTTTCATTCTTGTTTACCATGATAAACTAAGTTTGTTGTACATAACATCATCGCTCTTCAATCTCATTTTGTTATTTATTTTTACTCTATTTTGAAATCAACTGTTTTTTTTTTTATACGAAAGTTCTACAGTTAAGAAAATATTTTCCCATACTTCATGTATTCTTGATGTATAAAATGATATTAGACCATTTTGATAATCTAATAATTTATTTGATTTATTATTATTTTTTATATAAGAAAGTTTGTTTAATTTCAGTTAGCATTGTTCATTAATTTGTCACTCATAATATTAAATATTATGATTAAATCCGATTAATTTGTTAGTGCTAAATCTGATTTTAGAAATTAAAATACCTTAAATATAGTTCTTTTGGTTTATTTTGATATGGTTTATATTCTTGATTAATAATAATTTTGGTTTATTATGATTCTTGATTAATTTTAGTTTATTAAAATTTTTGATTAGTTTTGATTTAGTTTTAATGATTTTGATTTATAATAATAATATTTTTCTTGATTAAACTTGTATGTGATTCTTAATTTATTATACTATACATAAAGTTAAATCTTTATATTATTCTTGATTTATTATACTATTCTTGAGATGATGGATGAATACATTCCAGTTTTTGGAGTGGAGGTGGAGCTGAGAAACCTATCCTCATTGGATGTGGGGGCGGATGTTAAAAAATCATCACCAACAAATGTAGAAACAGGGGTGGTATTGAAGTTATGGATGCGAAGTGGATAATGCGTAAAATCATCTTCAAATCGCTCCATTGTCATCCCTAATTAAGACAATTGATTTAAAACATACATGTTGTAGGTTGTTTAGAAACCAAACAGCTAGTAGAGATTGTGTTGCAAATAAATTGAAGCAAAGATTGATACTACAACATGATCTTTAAATTGGGTCATACATATGATAAGATGTAGGAAGAATATTTTGTTTACATGAGCGGATCTATTAATTACCGGGCTCTAGCCCCAAACTTATTTTTATTTTATAAATAGTAGAAAGTTTATTTTTTAGTTTAATACATCTTCAAACATTTTAGTTCGATAATAAAAATGATATGTTATCCCCATTAATGTTTCTCTATCTCTATTGTTATTATATTTATCTCTTATAGTTTTACACATTTTATCTTTCTTTTGTTTTTTTATGTTAAAGAATCAAATATGTTTTTATAAAAATATTATTAATTATTTTCATCTATTTCATTATAAAAATTTATAATATTATAAATTAGTTTTTTAAAAATTTTAAAATCAATTAAATCTTCATCTTTTCTTTATTAAGAATAGTTTATCCTCTATTTTTTACTTTTTTTTGTAAGAAATATTATATTTATTTTTTTATTCCTAATAAATAACATTTATGGATCCACCACTGTGTTCATATCAATAAAAAAATTATCTAAAGCATTTACAAATACAAGAAATGCAGTATAAGGTTGCGACAGGGAGCAATATGAAAAAAATTCAGACTACTTGGTTGAATTATTGAGAAGAATAATACTAGTAACAAAACAATTTCATATCAACTCTGAAGATGAAAGTGTTTACCATATTACTTTAAACTTACCTCCTTTATGTTCGAGATTTTATGTTTGAAGAATATGTAAGTGATAGATTTTTGGATTTTAAACTTTTTTGGGATGATAAAATGAATTGTTGAAGGGGCCTAAAATCTCTAATTTTCATATGAAATTCATGTGGAGTTATAACATGATAGATTAAGAGTCACTTAAGCAAGTTATGATTTAAGAATGGCAAAAAATATTGGATGGATAAAAAAATTTGACATAAAGACAAATATGACAAAATGTTTTAAAGAACTAAAAAGGGTGTAACAAAGCTTAAGCGTAACTAATATATAAACCTACTTGCATGTTCCTCATGTTATACTCTGTTTTAAAAAAAATACAATAAATAAAAGAAAAAGAATAATAATATTATTAAATTATATTAACTATTAATCTGTTTTTTTTTGTGAAAGTGAAATTTATGTTTTAGAGGTGGTTTACATAATATTATTAGGAGTAATATTTTTTTAATGTAATGTCCCATAAATAAAGTTTATATAATAGTTTAAAGACATTTGATAGATTGAAGAATATTTTCGAACAATCCTCTTATTCTCTATAATTAATGTAATTTTGGTAACTAAACTATTTTTATAAAAAATTGAAAAAGGATATTAACTTTGTATTGTTTAGTTTTCGTCTAAAAAAAACTTTTTATTGTAAGACGAAAGATCTTCGATATAGCTAGTTTCCTGACAAAAAGATCCAAATTCCCATAAAAACTGACTTAAAATGAATCTGTAGGTCCAAAAGAGAGGTAACAAATGAAGGGAAAATATTAGATGCCAGTAATAATATGGCATAAAAATTAAAGGAAAAAGAGGTAAAAAAGAATAGTACAAATAAACAAGAGAATTCATAGTTTTTCATCCCCTTAAAATAACTCCCTCACAATCTCATCAAAAATAAAATCACAAGGGAAAAAAATTAATAAAGACAATTAAGAGGAGGAAAAATATTCCACACAGATTGTAAAACAAAAAAAGAAACTAAGGAACTTGATTTTCCTTTTTCTTCTTATAGAGACATAATATATGTATATATATAGAAAGAAATAAAATGAAAAAAAAAAAAAAAAAAACCTTATTAATTTACATGAAGATGCTTCGAGGGTTATCTGATCCAAAACGAGAAGGATAAGTAGATAAGTTAACACCAAGAGGAATAGCAAAAGTGCTTTCCATAAAAATCCGTTGTTGAAAAGTTTCAATGGTAGCACCAGCTTCAATAAGATCCTTAACAAGGTTCCTATAATGTTCCTTAAGCCGTTTCAACAACCTAAGATATTGCAACTTAATCCACTTCACACGCATCCTTCTAAACATTCTAACTATCCCACCAATCAATCGCCGCCGTGGCTTCTTGCCACCTAGCCTCACCGTTTGAACCTTCCGCCGCCTTAATAAGGACACCTTGCGGCGGGGATGCCACGTCATCATGGTGGTTTGTTGTTTGTGATCTAGACCCATGTGGGGGTATGATAATGATATTAGTATTAAGCTATGATAGGTAGTACTAGTAGTATATGTTTATATTACTCATCATGTGAGTGACTTGGATAGATAGATGGGTTGACTTAAATAATGCCAACTTGGTAGGCATGCGGATTCCTAGGGATTTGTGATTAAACATTAATTAATACTACCTCTATCTTAATTAATTAAAACACATTTTCAGAAACAAAAACAATATCATCTTTACATCTAGACATTTTTAAAAAAAAAATTATTAGGTGTATTTATTATTTTTTAATTATATTATGAGAATTAAAAAAAATTAATTGTATTATTAAATTTATTAACAAGTTGAATTATTTTAATAATATAATTAATTTATTAATTATATTATTTGAAGATAAATTAATATTCAGAGATAAATTAATAAAAAATTATTAATGCAGCTCAAATATTAGAAATGATAGATAAATAAAAATTTCAAGAGAGAGATATAGCTAAAGACAAAGGTAGTATTTTTCTAACAATAAAATGAAAATATTCATTTTTTTAGGATTGACATATATTGATCCAACGATCAATGACTGTCCAACGGTGTGAAGGCAGGATTTCGATTACCGCAGCAAATCCTATTTCAGTTGGTAACGAATCTTTAGAGGACGTGCATATTATTCATTCACAACACCGGTTTATGTTTTGTAAATAAAAACACATATTTTTATTAAAGAAATAAATATATATGTAAATACTAAAAAGACAAGTTTAGAAGATAATACCCCAAAAAATATGTACAAGTATTTTTTAAAAAGCGTCAATTCTAAAGGGAAATAGACTTATTGCAACAAAAAAAGTACTAGAGTTTGTTATTTGAAGATTGTTTAAATCTATTTTTAGTGAGAAAAATAATTAACCAAATTTTCATAATTTGTCATAAAATTTTATCCTATAAAAATAATTAAATTTTATGTTAAATAATATTTAATTTCACAATGTTTTTAGTATATGCTACAGCTTTTTAAGTTTAAAACTGTGTAAGATAAAAATAAAATAAAAACTAAATACAATAGAAAATAAAAGATAGAGAGTAATTTAATGTGTGTATTGAAATATTATATGTGAAAATAATCATGGAAAGTAATAATCATGCATTACATATATTAAAGTTGCTTAAAAAAATTACTTATATTAAAGCAACATTTTTTTATTGAACTTGGTTATCATATTTTAGTTCAAGTAGAGGGCCCTCACTTAAACAATTAACAATTTTAGATGACATATATACTTACGTTACCAAAACATAAATAATAATAATAACAATAATAATAATAATAGTGTTTTCTAGTTTGTCATCATAAAGAAGTACAAACTCATTCAGAGTTCGTTACATGTAAAATTTAATTAAAATTTGTTTAACTAGATACTAAACTCAGTTACTATTGCAATATTTTGACCTTGAATTAATTTTATCAACCATTTAAATCCAATAATATAGTTAATTAACAACAATTTTGAATTTTATATTAATATGTAAAATAGACATCTTTCGAGTCCAACTTCATAGACTTATCCATTAATCAGGTAGAATCACATTGAATAATAAAATCCTCCCTGCAAATATCATAGTTGTGCAATAAAGATCACGAACTCTATTTTTTCCAAATAAATTGGTATATGATACAGAGGTTCAACACGACTTTTTACAATAGGCATGGAAAGTGTCAATAAAGTTTATGATATATGTGAATAAACATTTGAATAATTGATAATATGCTATTTTTTAATCTTTCGCCATATGTATGTTATACAAATTATTTGAGTACACTATAAAAATATATAGTAAAAATCCTATTATTTTTATTATGAACATATATTAGAAATTTAGATGTTACTTTAGTTTTAGGTATTCAAATTTTGAAACTTCTTATTTAAAAATTATACGGTGTTGTTTAATTCATCAAATTGAATTATCTACTTTTTTTTTAAATTGTCAAAATCAATTGTTTTTTAATAATTCAAAATCAATTGTCATAATCATTACATGTTACTAATGGATATAAAACTCGAAACTTGTAAATATAATTGGATTGATTACAAATATTATACAAACTTACAAAGGGTTATATGAAAAAAAAATTGTTTAAAAAACATATTCAAATTTATAAATAACTAGTTCTTAGACATGTGCGATGAACATGAAAATCATACTCAAAGATCAATATTTAATATCTTTGAACAAAATTTTTAAATAGTAATAATATTTTTTTTTCTTTAATTTAAATACTAAAATGGTGGCAACAAAATTGTTCAGTAATTGTATCCCAGAAAAATATATAAAAATTAATGAAATTAAACAATTATCTCTACTTTATTCTTCTCATTATAAGTGTTTCATTTGCAATTTATCTTTGTCTTAAGTTATTTGTTATGTATTTTATTTTACTAATCAACCATTAATTATTTTTTTCTACTAATATACTCTTTATTATTGTATTTCAATTCACAGAATAACTATTCTACTAACTATTATTAATAAATGTGTTTTAGTTAATGAAGCAAACTTTATTGTTAAAACTAACATAACTATAAGATTAAAAAAAATAACGTAACTAAATATTTTCTAAAAAATTGTGTAAAACTAAACTTTTATAATGAGACATAAAGAGGTATATGTTCATTAACCAATTTTCTTTGAATTTTAAATTTAATTGGCCGCAATTTTTTGTGCAGTTTTTCTAATTGGAAATGTAGTATGTTGTATAGCTTTGAAAATATCATAGCAATTAATGATAACCATTAGTATATTGACATTGTAAGATTTGTACATTATTGGAAAACTGAAAAATGAAGTGGCTAAATGTAATAAATAAATGTTATTTTTATTGAAAGTGAAAATTTTAAGTTAGAAAGAAATTAAAATGTTTGAAAGGCTTTTGTAAGCCTAAAGATTTATGAAACAATGGTAGATCTTTTGTAATTAATCAATATCATTAATAATTATAATATTCGGTTTATTTGTCAATGGTATCATTTGAGTCAAAAAATCTACCGTAATACAATAAATTAAATAAATTTGAAAAAAAATTTAAAAAAAAAATCATACAACTTTTATATTCTATATCTACCCATGTTTTAGGTGGGAAAAATTGGTTCACATACTTATCAACTTTTATATATAAAAATGTTATCATAAATAATATTATCAATTTTAATTTTAAGTAAATGAGAGTAATCACAAGAACAAAATTGGATAGGCTAATTGGTCTTTGAATATTAACTATTGGAAGTCCTCAAATTTTAAGAAATGACTAAATCGTCACTCAATTTGTTTTGAGTCAATCATTTTCATCCCTCTTAAAACCATATGTTATCTATAATGGCGTGGGACTATGAACATCCAAAATTGACCTCTCTAAATTAGATGTTTAAGTGAGTATTGTATTTACATATCATTTATTTTATAATTTTTTAATGATAATTAATAAACATCATTCTCTCCAATTTAATCTCTCAATTTTTATTTACTAAATTAGTCTTATCAATACCTCAATATTATTATACTGTATCTGATTTTGAATATAAACAAAATAAATTAGTCTTTGGTGGTCTAAAATATAAACAACTTTTAATAATATTTACTATATTAAATATTACTTTTCCATAATACATTTTATTTAACTTAAAATTTCCTACCTAATAGTATGGAGATCAAGAGTTGTATAGTAATCCATGACAACTACTAGAATGTTTCCCCCACTAACATGCATAATTGCATAATTAATGCATTCTTGTTCAAGAGTAATTTTGGGAGTTGCTTTATTTACTTTTACAATACCAATAAAATAAATATTAATTGCTTGATTCTTTAATTTGTGTGTATCCTGTTTTTTTATTCTTTAATTTATTTTATACAATTTATTGTGTAAAATCTGTGAAAACTTATGAGAGAGTGTAACGGTAGAAATACTAATCTCGATAAACACGTAATTTTCTGACATCAAAATAGAGGTATTTAGTTAACATAGTATATGTATGGATGGTCTAACTAACTTGTACACACACATAATTTTGCTTCAAATATATTTCTTCAATAAAATTTTATTTTAAAATAAATATTATTTATAATTTTACGTTAATTATTATTTTAACGATTATTATATACATAATTTTTAAAATATTATTAAATTATGAATTAATAATAATAAAAACGCACCAATAATTATGATAAAATAATTTTTTTTTAACTATTACAATTTTTTAACATATGTATAAGAGTTTAAAATTTCATGAAATTGCAAGGTAGCAAGCAAGCAAATTAAGTTGATGTGATAGACAAAATTGGTGCATGCTGCTGTAACTAACTTTCTCGTATGCCAATCATTTAGTGCCACGTGTAGATATAGATTACTTAATAACCCTTTTGCTTGTGAAAATAGCATTACTAGTTTTGATCAAGATAGCTGCTTGTTAGGGCCAGTGTGTGTGGCAGACACTACTATCAGAAGAGGAAAGAATTGTATTGGCGTTTTGGGTTTGGGATTTGGATTGATGTGTAGAGCTTAGTGTACACTCCACATGCTTACTGGTTTTATTTTTTGCGTGTAACAGTTCACATACATAAACACAAACAGGTGATGTGCAGAGACTTGTCACATGCATGTCGATTCCAATGTGCAACATCCTAATAATAACATATCTTTTATTATAAGTTATTTCTATAAAAATATGTGTTACACTTTTTTAAAATTATATCATTGACAACTAAAATATTGCTTTGTGTATTTTAAATGATTTTTTCTTGATTTAAAAAATATGAAAAATTATAAGTTATTTCTAATAATAGCATATCAGTTCATCTCAATTGATACTTCGTGATTCTCACAAACGTAACCACTTAAATTTTAATGAATTTTATTTAGTTTACAGTATTCAACATAAAACAAAATACTTAATTTATTTAATTGCGTTATTAAGCAACTAATTATTGAATAACTCGTTAAAAAAAAATCTATTTGAAGAGCTAGGAAGGCAACTCAAAATTGGAAATAATGTGTTGGCACTTACCTTAGAGGTGCCAACTTGTTATTTATGTTTTTTGTCCTTAAACATTTGAACAGACTTTAATTTTAGGCTTTTAATAAATAAATATATTATATTCCATAATTATTTAATTTCAGTTTTTAACTTCAATAATACTATATATGTAAGTTTTTTTTATCAATGTAAAATAATAGATTCTTAATCTATTTCTCTTTTATCTATATAAATATTATATCGGTTAACACATCTCAAACAAATAATAAAAAAATAATCACATTCTAAAATTTAAAAAACTCCCATTGAAAAAACATTTCTACTTCAACTTGATGATAATGAGATAATACCACACATGTTAAGGTCAAGAAGTATAATTCTCACCCAACCTCAATTACAAATTTTTATGAGACTTATATTTGTTGCATTAATTTTTCTCTATCACATTTACAATTGTAATTTTCGAAATTTTAATCTCAATTGATTGTACCTTAATTTCAATTGTCTTTTTGAATTGTGTTGGAAGATATTGTTATTTTCTGTCAATTATATTTTTGAACTATTTTAGAAAATGTTATTGTTTACATTATTCGTAAGTAAGTTTAAAGATCTCTTGCACTCTTCATAGAAGTTGAGGAATTGTATTGTGGGGATATTATTGTCGATGAACTGTGAAAATATGTATACGTTAACTTTACAACAAGATAATAAGATTTTTTGAGTTATATTGACATTAAGATAAAGAAAATAACTTAAATATTATCAATATATAGATAAAAGAAAATCAGCAATCCATTTTTTCAGCGACGAAGAACTTGCATATACAGTAATTGAAGATGGAAATTGAAAAAAAAGTTTTTTGAGTAATTTATTATTTTAATCAAATGTACTAAAATAATCATAATTTTAAAATTTCTAATGTAAACAAATAATTTAAAAGTAATCAAATGTACTAAAATTTCTTCAAATTTTAATTTAAAAAATGTTTAAGAGATATACTACTGGTGAAATACATGTTACTCTTTTAAATAATTGATTCGTGAAAGATAATTATTCAACTAACTGATTGGTGAAAACTATTAATTTGTCTTGTGCATAATTTATATAAATAATTATAATTAATATATTATATTATTCAAAAAAATTCATGTAGAAGATATTAAAGAGACACACTATAACAACAAATACATATTTTTTTTTTTTATTTTAAATAATTTATTCATTAATTTTTTTTAACTAATAATCGAATGGCAAAAATTTATCCAATTAATGACATTGATTTTAGCTTTTAAATGACTTAATTGTAGTTTTGATCTATCTATTTTCACTAATTCTGAATTGGTCCTTACCTTATTAATTGTTCATATATCATTAATTAAATTATTAAAGTGAAAATTTTCTGACGTTTAAAGTTAAGTTTTTAAATAGTTGTTTTATTGCTATTCATTGTTAGTTGATCATTATAGATCATATTATATGTTTTATTATTTAAAACATATATGTATTTTTTAATTAAAAAATTATGGTAACTATTTTATTTTAAAATAAGAAACTGATTTGTCAAAGACAAAAAATTTGATTTTAGAATAAGAAACTGATTTGTCAACAAAAAAGAACTAAAATGCATTTAAATCTCGATATATTGATTCTATATTAAAAATTATCAATTCTACAACTATTTATACATAATAAAGACAAACAATGATTAAATGTACATTTGACATGTATTCTAGTTAACTAGCTTCCTCTTCTTCGTCATCCATTGGCTGTTTCTTTAAATATCAATATTAATCAAATTTATGTTTATCTCGTTCATCATTAACTTTAAATCGGATAAACTCGAATTCTATAAATAAGATTATCTCATTTTAAATATTGTAATAAATATAATAAATTATTAATAAATTATTTTATCGATTAAATATTAATTTGATCACATTATAAACATAGAATTTAAAAAAATAATAACCATCAAATTCTATACTATCTTTTTTGTACATTGAGTAAATAGACGTGTAAAGACATATAAAAAATGAAAAAACGTATGTAAAACTATAAACAAATAAAATTAATATGTTAATAAATAAAACTGATTTTTTTATTTAAAAAAATTATTTCATATTGTTCATGTGCTATATATCATGTTTAATAGTATATAATTTGAGTTATGTTATTAAAGAAAAATACGAGTTTTGATTGTGATTAACAAAAATTAATAGTATATTTTATTTACTTTAGCAACCCGATAAATTTATTGTTTTTGTGTGAAAAAAATAGAGAAGGAAAAATAATAAAATATATAAATGTAAAGTAAAGATAGGTTAATAATATTGTTCCTATAAATTCAATTGATTGGATGAGTGATAGGCTTTATAATTTGTAAAATAAATCAGGAATATAAATGAAACTAGGGTTAAAATTTACTATTTTTGTGAACATATAATAATAATCATCACCTGACATGTATGATTCAATTAGTCACATTTACTACACGAGGAATGGAAAAGTAAATTCTCATGATACATATCAAATAATATATAGATGTAATTTTAAATTTACTATTTTCTTATACTTCTAACATGTAATAATAATTATCATGTGACATGCATGATTCAACTGGTAACATCTAATACATGAAAAATGAAAGGAAAAAAAAAATTATCATGATACATATCAAATTGAAATATCACTAACTTTCATAGTTTTTGAAGTGATACATACGAGTAGTATAGTATATGGAGTTGCGATTTATCAACGGTATAAAAAATTTACAATGATAGTGTTTGAAAATTAATCTCTATATTTATTTCATTAATAGTACAATTATAATATAATGATCAACACTGAGGACTCGAGTTGTGGTAGGATAATTAAGGAAAAGAAATAGACTTAACTGCAGTTTTAATCAATTTATTTTAATCGATTTATAAAATTGGTTTTTCGATTTTAAAATTTAACAATTCTAATTTTTATACAATTTTCATTAGGTAGAACCATCTAGATTAATTATTTATATGCTAATCATTTATTACTAAACTAAATATTTTCGAGGTTGAAACTAAAATTTTTAGAGTGTTTTACGATAATTACAGGTATTAATCAATCAACATTACCATATCACAAGTCATATTTAAAATATGTCACAATATTTTTTAGTCAAAAAATATAAAGAATAAATCAAAACGGTTAGATTTTAAAATCAGGGACCAATTCAAATAACTAATGGAAATAAGATGAGCAAAACTATATAATAATAACTTGATAATGATATCATTTATGAGTTGTGTTCTTCTCAATCAAAATCTCCATCAATCTCACAATCTCTATTTCTATTTATTTTATTTTATTTATTCAATTTTTTCAAGATTGAAAAGTTATATGTAAAATTTGGCACATATATAAAATCATTCGATTTGATATGTTAGTGAAACTTATGAAGATTAATAATATTCAATAAACATGTATAAAACGTTAATTTTGATGCATCTTAAAAATATATAATTTGGTTTTAATTAATGTAAAATTTTATCTGCATGATCTATATAATATAAATTTTCAATCCAAACAAAAAAAAAAATTAAAATAAATAGAGATGATTGAAAAAAATGGGAGGAGTTTTAAATTTAGAAGATCCAAATCCATAATTTCTCTAAACTCAGAGTGAGGCTGAAATCCATTACATGACATTGATGATATGACAAAATCCTTAGCATTCATGCTCAAATCGTCATTTTTTAAGTTTCAAAATCGGTTAAAGGGACCAAAATTATCAGTTTTTAAAATACATAGATCAATTTCGTAAATTGATAAAAATAGATTGACCAAAATTGTAATTAAACAAAAAAATAGCAAAATACATCATGTGTCTTTTAAGTTACACGAAAACAATATATTACGCTTTTTATTTTTATTTTTATCAAGTTTGTCTTTTATCTTTTGTTTTGTATCAAATTAGACTTTTATGTTTGAAAATGTTGACATTATTAATTCTTCCTATTTTTTTAAGAAACTCATGTAATTTTTAAGGGTTTTGATCACTATAATCACAAGAACATAAGCCATAAATCAACTTCAAAAAAAAAATAATAATTAAATGAGATAAAATTCAAGAGAAAATCATTTTACCATTCTTAAAATTAAATGTAAAATTCTTTTAATTTATTATATGAAAATTTATTATGTTGTTCTTGATATGATCAATAATAAAACTCATAGTAAAATACTAAAAATCTATAGCTAAAAATGATTAAAATGAGATAGTTATGACTAAAAATAGTTAAACAATATATATAACTTTTTACAAACATAATAAATTAACTTGATAAAAAAAATTAAAAGACTAATTTAATATTTTTGCATAATTTATCTATAGCCGAAAATGACAAACTATTAAGTAGTACATATGAAAAACAATTATAAATTACGCGTTATTCATCCATTAATAATAATAATAAATTTTTATTATTATAATAAATGAAAGAGTGATGCACGGTAAACCCTAGAGTTGTTATCTCACCTCATACAACTAAACTCAATCTTCCAAAGTGAAAAAGTAAAATACATGTGTTTGAGTATGTTAGTGTCTAAAATTAATTTTGAATAAATTAATTTTATAAAATTAATTTAATTGTAAAGAAATTAAACATAAAATAATTTAGGTTTATATATGTCTTTGGTCCCTACAAATATATGTCATTTCGATTTTAATCGTTGTAATTTTTTTATTTATTTATATTTTTGTAATTTCAATTTTTTTAAACAACTTTATTTGTATTTTTTAATTAAAAAATATTGATGAGGCAGATATTTGATGATGTTGGAACATAGAGGATATTATTGTGTGAATGTAAATAAATTGTTGAAGTTCCACATTGGAAAGAAATTTATTTTGTCTACATTGGAAAACTCTCATATTTTGAAAAGTCCCACATTGGATAAAATATATATGTGAGTTTGCTTTCATCATTATATAATGAATTTTAAACTATTGGGAAAGTACACCAAAGTTGGATGTATTTCCCAACTTTTTATTTTCTCCCTTTTATATTTTATATTTTACTCACCTAATTTTCGAGCCACTTCTCCCATTTCTTTATGTCCCTTCGATATTTATGAACGGTTTTGTATCGTTGTCCTTTTGATTTTTTAGAGCGGTTGTTATGTCGTAGTACCTTCATTTTTTTAGAGCGGTTGTTATGTCGTAGTCCATTCGTATTTTTGAGTGTAGTCATATCAGTTTTTAGAACGCTTGTTAAACCATAGTTCTGCCGTTTTTTGAATGGTCCTAATATCATTATCCTTTTAGAGTTGTTTTTATGTCATAGTATTTTGGAGCGGTTTTTGTGTCGAGTTCTTTTGATTTATGAGTGGTCATAGTAATATTGCGAGTGACTTTAATCGTCATATTGAGAGTGACTTTAATCGCCATATTGAGGGTGTAATTCTAGAAAGGTTTTCTAAGGTGCAGTAGAACTCCGATACAGTGAATCTGTGTTGTTTTATCTTGGGGACTTCGTGGTTGATAGTCTGCCTTACATAATTTGGACAGTGCCGCGAAATGTCTTAAAGAGAGCGACTTAATCCGCGACTCAACTCAATAATATATTCGGTGACATAAATTGTGATTTTTAAACAGTTTTTCGAAACTCAAAAATAACAATTTTAAGACGTTTCTTTCTGCCATGTCAACCGAAGAGATTATTGGATTTGATTTTGTTGCCTCTGATTTTAATAAACTATTTCAGTTTGAAGCAAACAGAAAAATATAAGAAAGTTGGAGAATTAACCCATGGGAGAATAATGGTAAAAGTTATATTCTTAATAGTCTTGATGATGATCTGTATAACTACTAAATTTCATCAATACTGCTAGAGATGTTTGAAATGCTCTGAATAAGTATGTTGTGAGCTGATATCCAGAGTATCAGATGACCGATGATAGATTCGTGGAGGCTCACTCTCGTAAAATTCAGAAGATAACTCATCAGATCATCTATTAAGCTACGTCACTTATGTCATATTTAAATTAAATGCTGAAATTTAATATATCTCCTTTTGTTTGAATGTTGAAATCAATAAAATGTGTCTTTCTGCTTACATGTTTTGTGATTTTAATTTTGACATGCTAGACTCTGTGATGTGAACACATATGATTTCAAACTTAAGTAACTTATGTTTAATTCCAAATTTATTTTTAAATGAATTTGAAAAATGTGATTTTTATAGTCAAACTAAAATAACAAAGAGTTCACATAAATTTGTAGTTAGAGAATTTGCGTCTTTAGATTTATTACACTTTGATATATGTGAACTTGATGATACTTTAACAAGAAATGAAAAATAAAAGTGAAACGTTTGACATGTTAAGGATCTTTGTAACTGAAATTGAAAATCAATTTAGTAGAAAGATTAAGAGGTTCCAAGTATAATTCTAGTTTGTTTAATGAGTTTTATAAATTTCCTGGAATTATACATGGAACAGTTGCAACATAATTGCTTGAAGTGAATGGTAAAGTTAAAAAAAAAAGGAATATAACTCTTATTGAACTAGTTGTTGCTAGTATGGATAACTCTAGTGATGCATCTCATTGGTATGCGAAAAATATATTGCTTATTAGGTATATTTTGAATAAAGTTCCTAAATCTAAAAACAAAACATCTCCTTATGAGATAGTGAAGAAAAGACAACCGAACTTGTCTTATTTTCAAACTTGGAGTTGTCTAGCTTATGTCAGAATCCTCGATCCCAAGCAAATTAAACTCGCTAGCAGAGTATATGAATGTGTATTTATTAGGTATGCAGTCAAGAATAAAGCGTACATGTTTTATGACCTAAATGTTAAAGTGATCATAGGGTCAAATGGTATTGACTTCTATGAAAATAATTTCCATTTCAAATGGAGATATAGTGGGGGCAGCGAACCAAGTTACGTTCTTGTAGCTAGAAGCAACAAACAAGGCGAAATAGAAACTTGAAGAAGTAGAAGAGTCAGAGTTGCAAAAATTATGGACCCAGATATGCGACCTATACTTTAGAAGAGGATATTGCAAATCTTTAAGAAATTTTGTCATCTTTCGATGCAGATTTATTGCAAGAAGCAATAAACAATGAAATGGATTCTCTAGAGTCTAACACGACCTGATATTTAGTAGACTTGCCTCATGGTTGCAAACCAATAGGTTGTAAAAGGATCTTGAAAAAGAAACTAAAACTCGATGAAATTGTTGATAAATACAAGGCACACCTTATAGTCAAAGGTTTTACCCAATGAAATATAGATTTATTCAACACTTTTTCACGAGTCACTAGAATAACATCCATTAGGGTACTCATATCATTTGTGACTATTCATAACCTGGTGATACACCAGATGGATGTTAAAACAACATTTTTTAGATGGTGACCTAGAAAAAGAAATCAATATGGAACAACATGAAAGTTTTGTAATTCAAGGACAAGAGGCAAGGTCTGTAAGTTAGATAAATCACTTTATGTTATTGAACAAGCTCAAAAGCAATGGCATGAAAAGTTTGATAACTTGACTATATCGAATGAGCTTAAAGTGAATGAAAGTGATAAATGTATTTACTACAAATCGTAAAATGACATTTGCACTATCATATGTCTCTATGTAGACGACTTACTTATATTTGATTCAAAAATTAATGCTGTAAATATTGTGAAATCATTATTGTGTAACAACTTTGATATGAAAGACCTTGGAGAAGCGAATGTAATCCTTGAAATCAATATTACTAGGTCATAAAATGGAATTTCTTTGGATCAAATCAGTCTCACTATGTTGAAACAATCATAAAGAAATATAAATACTTTGACTGTAAACCTGCTTGCACACCATATGATCTAAGTGTGAAACTTTTCAAGAACACTGGAGAAGGTGTTAGACAAATTGAATATGCGAGCATCACTGGCAGCTGTTGGTATCAGTGACCTCGCAATAACAGAAAATATATCAGTTTCGTTACAAAATTAATCAGTATCAAGTGCATAGCGGAAATTAAATTTTGAGGCATGCAAAGTTAGCAATATAGAAAATTAAAGAGAGAGAGTTAGAGAAGAAAACACAGAGATTTATCCTGGTTCGGTTGTCAACAACAACCTACGTCCAGTCCTGAAAATCCAATCGGATTTCAGATTTTCTTCTCCTTCAATAGAAAGAATCAATTACAGATTGTCCAGTTTCCTCCCTGAAACCTATCTATCTTAATGATCTCTTTCCTATTGAATACCCTCTGATCCTTGTAGATACTCGTCAATCTAACACAGAATCACAGTGCGACTCTTTCTTGTTGAACACTCTTCACCCAAGAAAGTAGCCACCAGTTTCTAGCTGGCTTTCTATCAACCCTTTGATCCTTGTAGACAATCGGCAGCCTAACACAAAATCAAAGTACGACTCTTTCTTGTTGAGCCCTCTCACCCAAGAAAGTAGCCACCAGTTTCTAGCTGGATTTCTAGCGTTCGTTTTGGTTCAAAGATTTATTACAGAATGAATAAAAGAAGTAAAACAAAAGGGTCTTCAATCTTTATGAATGTTGCTCCTCACGAATCTGGATATTCAAGGAATGTTCATGAGCACATTATCATTTCTCTTGGATTGTCAACAAACTGTATTGTAATCTGTAATCACAATTATGAAGTTGTTAGTTTGTTGTTATGAACAGTTGAGAGCATTATGAGAAATTATGAAAGTTATGAATTATTATGAAAAAGTTATTAGAATAAAGATTGAAAGACAGTTTATATAGTTTCTGAAAAACCAACTACGCAATCGATTTCCCAATCGATTTTGTAAAGTTATAAAAGGTGCTAAATCGATTTGCCAATCGATTATCGCGATCTTGGTTTTCTTTAATCTTGAAACTATACAAGCTAATCGATTTACCAATCGATTCTTTAAAACAACACTTTTCAGCAGAACATGTCCAGACCTGTATAAATCGATTGCCTAATCGATTTCTGGGAAACTGTTTTAATAAAACTATTTTCAATCGATTACTCAATCGATTTGCCAAACTTCAGAGTTCACTGTGTTTTCAACAAGTTTATTTCAATCGATTTGCCAATCGATTGTGTTCAAAACAGTGGCTCAGTTTTTTGATGTCAATCGATTTGTCAATCGATTTGATTCAAAACAGTGACTCAGTTTTAATGTCAATCGGTTTGCCAATCGATTTAATTCAAAACAGTGACTCAGTTATTTGATGTCAATCGACTTGTCAATCGCTTTGGTAGCATGTTCCTGAAAAGTTCTTACCTGGTGTTTAGTTCAATCGATTTCCCAATCGATTGCAACCAAACTTTATCAGAATTGAAAATTTCAACAATAGATTGTCCAATCGATTGTATTTGTCACAGGTGAGGTCATTTTTCAAATGATACTTTGTCAATCGATTTGCCAATCGATTCCCTCAGCACTGGAGTGCTACTGTGACTTATCCAATCGATTTACCAATCGATGTGTTACCATCAGGTTTAATTTGTGAAATGTTCAATCGATTTCCCAATCGATTACTCTCCAAATCAAAGTGCTACTGACTTGTGCAGTTTTCATTTTTAATTAAGCTAATCGATTGCCTAATCGATTTCACATTTACAAACACTTAAGATTTCCTTACACCCTTGTTATGAAATCGATTTCCCAATCGATTTACATAGTCAGAATTCAACTTTTGTTGATTTCTTGTGTTCCAAGCAATTTGATACAAGTGTGTGGGATTGAATTGGTGTTCCTTTTCTTGTGTTCCAAGCAATTGATTGAATTGGTGTTCCTGAAATTTTGCTCAATTGAAATATTAGATTTATCATATTAAGTATGAATATTGTTGAATTGTGAATTATGTCAAAATTAGGAATCAAAGGATCAAAATCCAACAATCTCCCCCTTTTTGGCATAATTGACAATTCATACAATTGTAACTTGAGCATATCAAACCATTTCAAAATTATACCAAAGAAAACAATTTATTAAATGTGTACCAAATCAGAGCATCAGAGCATGTATCAAATGTATCAAATCAGCATGAGTATTATTACATTATTAAGTATCAAAGCAAAAACAAACATCATCAAAACATCAGATTCTCCCCCTTAATACATCATCAAAACATCAGATTCTCCCCCTTAATAATGCAACAACAAGCATATTATCAAGTTAT